>NW_024070192.1:52527645-52536406 GCF_014754425.2 Oryx dammah | reverse complement strand
AGGGGTTGGGGTGTACTCCGAGTTAGTGATGGATAGGAAGGCCGGGCGTATATGCGGCTGATGGAATAGAACACGATTAAGCGTCTGAACTGAATCGCTCCTACTCCAAAAAACAACTTTCCGACGCAGTATCTTGGATGAAAACCGCAAGTACAAACAGCACAGTACTCCATGAATAATACCAATAGTAACTAATAATGAAGAATCAAATACCCCAAATAGAAAATTTAAAAGAGCTACTTGTATAACACCGATTAAAGAAATACCTGAAACCACTCAGATTACGTTCTCTCCCTCTTCATCTCCGTAAAGGAAAAGAAGAACGATCATCAATGGCTAACGGCAGTTGCAGACGCAACACCAAAAGCCGACTTCACGCTCAGGAGAGAACGCTTTATCTCGTCCTCGTGGTTTCGGGTGCTCTACACGTTCAGAGAAACTTCTCTAGTAACGAACTATAGAAATGATCCCTGAAAGTATAGTCTTAACGACACACTGCTGGTGTTCAGGAGGTGTACAAAAGGCACACATATTATAGTGATGGTGAGTTTTTTTTTTTTAAAAACGCATCTTTCTTTCAAAATATACACTGGCATGTGGCATGTGTTTTCTAAAGAATCCTTGCATTACCAAAGCCTTTGGAACACTCTCACCGGTTCAGAGGATATTTCTAATTGCTACTTAATTAACATATGGTTTTTAAGCAGCCAATCACACGCCAGTTATTTCCAACCCCTCCCCGTTTATCCCGGCAGGCCCGCAGCATCAGGATTACGTAAAAAGCTGACGACTACAGACTGCGCGGCAGCAGCCTTCCGCCTCTTTTGAGATTGGCGGCCGAAGCAAGGAGGCCTTTCACTAGAGGACCAAGTGGATGGTGAAAGGAACAAATTGAAGCCAAAACCTATTACATTTGCACACCGCTTTATGCTATGATCAAAAGGCCAAAATAAAAATATTGTTCGGGATTTTTTTTTTCCAAACCAAGGAATTTTTATGTAGATAAAAATTGCGTTTAAATAAGCAGAACAGTACGTCATTCCCCTGCTTAAAGCTTTGGTAGTGTCAGCTACAATCTGGCGCTTGCCATGGGTGCTTGCTACCTACCTCTACAAGGTTTAAATCATATGCTGCTGATCTTCAACACACCCTGAAGGAGTTCGAGGTGGAGAGCAGAAATGAGCCCTGTGTGCTTGGAGAAAACTGGCAGGACAGGTCTCAGACAGTTAGATATTCTAGGAGCTCACTTTATGAGCCCAGTTCTCGTATCTCCTCATAG
Source organism: Oryx dammah (assembly GCF_014754425.2). Lineage (NCBI taxonomy): Eukaryota > Metazoa > Chordata > Mammalia > Artiodactyla > Bovidae > Oryx > Oryx dammah. The sequence continues at coordinate 52,535,127 of NW_024070192.1, read as the reverse complement.
TTAGGAAAGCACTAAAATCCTTTATGGTGACAACACTTTCTCGTGACTCGCAGAAGCTTCACGAGACCAGCAGAAACTTTCTAAGAAAAAAAAATGTGCTTGATTGAATGTACCCTCCCTTTACCAAAATCACGTATATAATGACCTTTCCCCCTACCTCTATGGAACAGTTTCTCAGCTATCTGAAATCCTGTCTCCCAGGCTGCAGTGCTCATATTACTCCAAATAAAACTTGACTCATAACTCTCACGTTGTGCATTTTTTTTAGTCCAGAGTTACTGCCCAACTCTTGGGCTAAAGATAGCCTTTCTCTAAACAGTTTACCAAGTCCCATAGGGTCTGGCCCACACGAGTCTGTCCAGCCTTATTTTGCACCAAATCCCCCCTCACTTCAGCCATAATGAACCATGTGTGTGCACGTGTGCTAAGTCACTTCAGTCGTGTCCAGCGCTTTGCGACCCTATGGACTGTAGTCTCCCAGCCCCTCATACTTATCACGTTCCTTTGCACAAGCTGTTCTGCCAGGAATGTTGGAAACAATGGATATTTCACCCTACTCTGGAATATTCAATAAACCAATACAACATGATATCTGAGTTGAAACAGTGGGAAGAAGAATAAATTTCCTTTAAAGCTTGAAAAAAATTGAAAAATGAGAAAATATTCAGTGCTGCAGAAGAGGTGGGAACATGGGACACTTTCCTAAATGCAACTGGAAGTGTGAACAGTTACAATGCCTTTGGAAAGCAATGTAGCAAAATTTATTAACAAATTTGACCCAGAAATCCCACTTTGAGTATTAAAAACCCATTATATAAAATTTTATTACAAAGTACTTTATCAAAGCATTGTTTCTAGTAAAACAAACAGCCAAAAAAGAAATCTTAATATCTACCAGTACAGGCACAGTTGAATAAATTATGATAAAACAGATAATAAAATATAAAGCAGTTAACTAAAATGAATCAGATCTCTATCAGTTAGAATACAGATAGACAAAATGTACTATTAAATGGGAAAAGCAAAAATCTAAGCAAGCAGGCAACATTAGGAGGTTCAATCAATGAGTGGATATGAGCTAAAATGATGGATTTGAAGTATCTAACAGAGTTTAGCAAATAACACCTACTGCAACTCCAGTACTTTGGCCACCTCATGCGAAGAGTTGACTCACTGGAAAAGACTCTGATGCTGGGAGGGATTGGGGGCAGGAGGAGAAGGGGACGACAGAGGATGAGATGGCTGGATGGCATCACTGACTCGATGGACGTGAATCTGAGTGAACTCCGGGAGTTGGTGACGGACACGGAGGCCTGGCTTGCTGTGATTCATGGGGTTGCAAAGAGTCCGACACGACCGAGCGACTGAACTGAACTATAAATATTAAAAACTAAAATTCCAACACTTTTTTAACCAGTAATGGGATTTAAGCTTAAAAAATAATCCGTTTTGGACTTCTTTGGTGGTCCAATGGTTAAGAATCTGCCTGCCAATGCATGGGACACAAGTTGGGTCCCTGGTTTGGGAAGATCCCATATGCTGCAGGGCAACTAAGTCCCTGCACCACAACTACTGCACTGGTGCTCCGCAGTAAGAAAAGTCAACACAATGAGAAACCTTCACACCGCAACTAGAGAGGTGCCCCTGCTCGCCGCAACTAGAGAAATCTCAGGCACAGCAACAAAAACCCAGCACAGCCAAAAATGAATATATAAAGTTTTTCAAATGATAATCTATTTTGTGCAAGTGATACGGGTGCTTTTAGATGTCCATCACCCTCCAAGTTGCTGGCATCTGAAATAAAGCAAATTTTTCTTTCCACCAACCTGGCCTATTGACTGGCTTTTGAGTGGCGAGCAGCTGGACCCACACACATACACTAGGTAACACAGGTTTTCCACAGACAAAAGGCAGGCTGAAGACACACGTGGCAAGGATTATGGGGCCCCACTGCATTTCAGGAGAAGCTCTTTAGCCTGGAATGTATGGCATTCTAGAGTCTGGTCCAATTTGCCTTTTAGTGCTTACTTCCTAAAACATCTTGTACATACTCTATCCTTCACACACACACACACACACACACACACACACACACACACGCACTAAACTAACTGCTATTTGTTCACTCCTGCATTGTTTGCTCCGATATAAAGTCCGTTTGATCATGTTTGTTAAATGAACAACCAAATGAGTAAACTTACAGTATCAACTTACTACTTTTTTATCCACTACTAAACAAACACCATCAGAGAGGGCTCTGAATTTCTGCTGATAGTGATTTTGAATGATTTTGTTGTCTTTTCCTGTTTCTTGAAATATAAATATATGAATTTCAAAAAAATGAGAAAAGCAACTTACAGAACGTTATAGTGTGATACCAATTTCATAAAGGCAGATTAGCAATTTTACACTATATTTGTATATCTTTGATTCCACTGGTTAAAATAACTTATTTTTTGTAATAAAAGATTGAAGGACATCCCAGCTTTATCAAAGCACTGGGAATGTGTGGTCAGTTGTGTCTGAATCTTTGTGACCCCATGGACTATAGCTCACCAGGCTCCTTTGGCCATGGGATTCTCCAGGCAAGACTACTGGAGTGGGTTGCCATTTCTTTCTCCAGGAGATCTTTCCAGCCCAGGGATCAAACCCTCATCTCTCGAGTCTCCTACATTACCAGGAGGATTCTTTACCACTGCACCACCAGGGCTTCCCAATAAAAACATTTTTTCTTTAATATTTATTTATTTGGCTGCACCAGGAGCTTCCCAGGTAGGACAGTGGTAAAGAATCTGCTTACCAATGTAGGAGGTGCAAGACACTTAGGTTTGATCCCTGGATAGGGAGGATCCCCTGGAGGAAGAAATGGCAACCCACTCCAGTATTTCTTGCCTGGAAAATTCCATGGACAGAGGAACCTGGCGGGCTACAGTCCAGGGGGCTGAAAGGAGTCGGACATGACTGACTGACTGAGTATGCACCCACAATGGGTTTTCGTTGCAGCACATGGAATCTTCAGCTGAGGCATCTGAACTCTGAGTAGTGGCATGTGGGATCTAGTTCCCTGACCAGGGATGGAACCTGGGCTCCCTACACCAACAGGGAAGTCCCTGCACCAACTGGACCAACAGGGAAGTCCCAATTTTTATAACAAAAACATTTTTAACAGGGACTTCCCTGATGGTCCAGTGGTTAGGAGTCCATGCTTTCATTGCAAGGAGCATGGATTCAATCTTTGGTCAGGTAATTAAGATCCTGCAGGCTGCACAGCATCCAAAAAAAAAACAAAAACAATTTTTTTTAACAGAAAAATACGTTTTAAAAAAAAATCACTCAAGAAAGCATGTTCCAGATATTTCCTGACAAGTGATTTCTTAAAGCCATGAACTCAAGTGAAAAGTGAAAATAGGACAAAAGTGATAATTAAAAATTTAAGCACAGGGACCAGGGTAAGTGAAACTGCAAGGGGAAACTGGCTTAACTTACAGGTATGAAAATTGAATTGGCTGAATATATGCTGTTGCTATGGATTTAAAAAAATATTCCCAACCTAAAAGTGGAGAGTTGTTTTATGTGGTGGGAAATTTTAGGCCTTCCAAGCCTGGGAGATAGCATCTCAAGTGACCCTGAGAGAACTGCTCTAGGAGGCGAGGGGAGGAGCCAGGTTCTATAGAAGTGTTGCAACAAAGGGCAGGTAGTCTGAATGTCAAAAGATTATTCTTAATTAAAGAAAACCAGGTATCTCAAGTGAAGGAATTTAGTGCTTGTCTATGGATGAGGCAAGAGTTTGGGCTCACGGAAACACTCCTTTGATACTCACTCAGCGAACGGGGGCCAGCAGTCTCAGTTCTGAGCTCCCTCAAAGCTCACCATGGGGAGTGGCTGCGGTCAATGGATGGCAGATGTTCTTCCTGAGTTTCCTCAGGGCTCACAGCTCACATCTGTGGGGGCTGTAATTGCTGTGTGACATCCTTGTTTACTTATGTGACAGGAAATACTTTATTTCTCACTGTCTATCTCTCCTCTTCTTTTCTTGGCTGCACCACTTGACTTGTGGGATCTTAGTTCCCCACTAGGGATTGAACCCTCGGCAGTGGCAACGTGGAGTCCCAACCAGTGGTTGTTGCTGTTCAGTCACTCAGTCGTGTCTGACTCTTTGCAACCCCAGGCTTCCCTGTCCTTCACCACTCCTGCGGGAGTTTGCTCAAACTCATGTGCATTGAATTGGTGATGCCATCCAACCATCTCTACCAGGGAATTCCCTGAATATGAGTACTTAAATAAGGGCAGTTTTCAAAAGGCATTACTACCTCTAATAGGAAATTAAGCCTGCTTTTACCTAAAGAGAACAATATATAATATTCAGTAGAATTAAGAGATTTTGCTGATTTCTCTAGCTCAGGGTGCAATGACAAGTGTAATGTATTAACAGCCCCAGCATAAAGCTAGAGTAGCTTTCGAAGATAGATGTCAGGAAAAATATATGATCTATTAGCCTGAAATAATTTAAAAGGGAGGTTCAAAAGAGAAATATTTAGATGAAGAAAATAAAAATATCAGCATACTATACTAAAAAGGCTGATTTTAAATTGCACTTAGTTAAACTAACCTAATGAAAGAAAAAATCAACACTGAGGGGGCAAAGAAACCATCTTAAAACAACTAAGGATATATCAAAATTAAGTTTAAAGCTACTTTGAATCCATTTTCCAAGCAATTTCCTATCCTATTATACATAACAATATCGGTATGTCAGCTAATTGAGTATCAAAGCCCAGACTGCTATGTATTTCCCTGCAGCCTGTGGGAAATGTTCAGTGACTTCAGTCGTGTCTGTAGCCCACCAGGCTCCTCTGTCCATGGCAGTTCCCAGGCAAGAATCCTGGTGTCGGTTGCCAAGTCCTCCAGGGGATCTTCCCCACCTGTGGATCGAACTCGCCTGCACTGCAAGCTTATCCTTTACCTCAGAACCACAAAAACCCTTCACTCAAAAAAATCAAATGAAGGATACTTCAGTACCCATTGAACAAGCGGGAGAAAAACAGGCTCAGCTGCTAGATAAGACAAGCTTCACCTCCAAGAAATATATGAAATGAAAACCAAAAAAAACAAGACACTAGCAGAAAAATCTACTTAACCACATAAAGAACATATGTATGGAAACCACATATGGGGAAAATTAAAAATGAAGTCACTCAGTCGTGTCCAACTCTTTGGGACCCCATGGACTGTAGCCTACCAGGCTCCTCTGTCCATGGGATTTTTCCAGGCAATAGTACTGGAGTGGATTGCCATTTCCTTCTCCAAAGGATCTTCCCGACCCAGGGATCGAACTCGGGTCTCCCGCATTGCAGACAACGCTTTACCATCTGAGCCACCAGGGAACTCCATTAAAAATGAAGTCGCTTAGTCATGTCCAACTCTTTGTGACCCCATGGATTGTAGCCTACCAGGCTCTTCTGTCCATGGGATTTTCCAGGCAATAGTAGTGGAATGCATTGCCATTTCCTTCTCCAAAGGATCTCCAGAGTCCACATATGGGGAAACAATGGAAACAGTAAGAGATTTTTTTTTTGGTTGGGGGGCCTCCTAAATTACTGCAGATGGTGATGGCAGCCATGAAATGAAGAGACACTTGCTCCTTGGAAGAAGAGCTATGTCCAACCTGGACAGCATATTAGTAATGCAGAGACATTACTTTGCCAAAAAAGGCCCATCTACTCAAAGCTACAGGTTTTCCAGTAGTCATGTATGGATGTGAGAGTTGAACTAAAAATAAAGCTGAGTGCCAAAGAATTGATGCTTTTGAACTGTGGTGTTGGAGAAAACTCTTGAGAGTCCCTTAGACTTCAAGAAGATCCAACCAGTCGATCCTAAAGAAACCATTGAATATTTCTGAATATTCAATCACTGAATATTCATTGGAAGAACTGATGCTGAAGCTGAAACTCCAATCTGATGCAGAGAACTGACTCATTGGAAAAGACTCAGATGCTGGGAAAGATTGAAGGCGGGAGAAAAAGGGGACAAGAGAATAAGATGGTTGGATTGGCATCCCTGTCTCAATGGACTTCAGTTTGAGCAAGCTGTGGGAGTTGATAATAGACTGGGAAGCCCAGTGTGCTGCAATCCATGGAATTCCAGAGTCAGACACAACTAAGTGACTGAACTGACGGAAACCACTCACAAGATTTCTCTCGGAGAAAATAAACACAATCAAAACACAGAAATTATAGCCCTAATGATTGTAAATAAAACCAAAGAATAAACAACCTCTAACATAATAAAAACAATTATAAACAAAACCACTCAGAGGGTGTCCTCTCCCTCTTACTCTCCCAAAGGAAGAGAAGAACGATCATCCATGGCCAATGGCAGCTGCAGAAGCAACACCAAGGACCGGCTTCACGCTCAGGAGAGAACACTGCACCTCCTCCTCGTGGTTTCAGGTGCTCTACATGGTCAGAGAAGCTTCTCTAGTAACAAACTATAGAAATGATCCCTGAAAGTATAGTCTTGACCAGCCGCTGCCAGGCCTGTGCTAGCTGTGAACTTTACACTGAGGGCAACCGTTTCCCCACCACTTTGCCATTTTTTCTTCTACTGGGAAAAAAAACAGAAAGAGCTCTTGCAATAATACAGCTTTCAAATGCTGTCACTTATTAATTCATTTGAACATTTTCACTGAAAATGTAATTTAACAGTTTTTAAAAATCAAACTTAATTTACATAATACAGAGTGACAGCCAATCACAACCCCAGTCTTTAAAGCCCAGGAGGCATTTGCTGCACAGATTGACTAAAGCTGCCTGGCCCCTGAAAGCTGTAAAGGAAAGGGCGGGTCTCTGTCTTTGCTCTTGAGAACCTAGCTGATTCCACTGATAACTCAATCTCAGCGGGTGCATTCAAGCCTGTCCAACTCAAGACTTTCAAACTCTCATAAGAGGTCACCATGACTGAGGCAGAGACGGGGACTGGGTGGCTGACAACCAGCCCTGGGAAACAGAACCTTTGAGGTTTTTGCCATAGGATTGCACTTCCTGTTCACACTTTCTGAATTTTTAAAATAAAGCTGACTGCTGCCTTTGACATCATTTCTTCTCCCAAAAAATGCCTGAGTGTCAACTATGACAATACTAGCCACTATTTATTGTGAGTTTGCCAGCCTCCATTCATCATTTTAACTGCTTTAACTATGAGACCAATACAAGTACAATCATCCCATTTTTATGGATGGGGGAACTAAGGCACAGAAAGGCCTCAGGTTACTGGCCTGAGGTCTGTCAATAGCAGAGCTGGTAGGTGTCACCTTAACCATCATCCCGGTTTGGCTTTCTATGTGCTAAAGATTACTCTAGGTACTGGGCAAACAGAGGTCCCTGCTCTCAGAGAAAGCTTACACCCTGGCAGGGGAGAGAGGTGACAACAATTACCCAGAGGATGAGATGATGAGGCATGCAGAGGATGATAAGAGTTCAGAGA
>NW_024070192.1:51748584-51906047 GCF_014754425.2 Oryx dammah | reverse complement strand
GAAGCCCGCCTGCCTAGAGCCCTGTGCTCTGCAACAAGGGAAGCCACCGCCATGAGAAGCCCGTGTGCCGCAACTAGAGAGTAGTCCCTGCTTGCGGCCTGTGCACAGCAATGAAGACCAGCACAGCCAAAAATTTAAAGATAAATTTAAAAACAAATAATAAATTTTTTAAAAATGAATTTAAGTTGGGAGACTCAGAGTAATCCTAAGAGTGTAGACAAAAGGAGTTAGAAAGGAATCAAGAATCAAGATCTGGGGAGAATGAAAATCACTGTGCACTATAACTCCGAGAGAGGCTGAACAGTCTTCACAGTAGAGAGACTTAACTATTCAGAGAAGCCTCTGGGCATAGCCCAAAGTTAATGATACAGCTGATGCTCTTAGCATCAGAGAGGCTGAAGGAACTCATTGTAGGTCTGAAAGTCAAGTGTACTCTTTCCGTAGGAAAGATGTCTTAAAAGGATGGGCCTAGGTCTTCAAATATTGAAAGTGAAAGGAAAAAAATGTTTTTAGGGGTTTGTTTTTTTTTAATCTCATTTTTAACCCCAAATATCATTTAATACATAGTAAAGTATAGCTACGTGTTTACATCTACTGCATACAAAATTACAACAGACAAGGCAAGAGAAAGAGGCCTCACCAAAAAAGGAAGAAACATGGGTTCTGGGTACCCAGGATCTCCAGAAAGATAACTTTTAAATTTTAAACTTTGAAGAGTGTAGCAAAAAGTTAGCTTGAAATCATGAAAATAGAGAATCCAAATGGGCTTTGTTCTAATTTAATTTTGTCCTTTCCCAGATAAGATAGGACACTGAAAGATGAACTCCCCAGGTCAGTAGGTGCCTAATATGCTACTGGAGATCATTGGAGAAATAACTCCAGAAAGAATGAAGAGACGGAGCCAAAGCAAAAACAACACCCAGTTGTGGATGTGACTGGTGATGGAAGCAAGGTCTGATGCTGTAAAGAGCAATGTTGCATAGGAACGTGGAATGTTAGGTCCATAAATCAAGAAAAATTGGAGTGATCAAACAGGAGATGGCCAGAGCGAACATCGACATTTTAAGACTCAGTGAACTAAAATAGACTGGAATAGATGACTTTAACTCAGGTGCAGCCATGAAATTAAAAGACGCTTGCTCCTTAGAAGAAAACTTATGACCAACCTAGACAGTATATTAAAAAGCAGAGACATTATTTTGTCAACAAAGGTCCATCTAGTCAAGGCTGTGGTTTTTCCAGTAGTCAGGTATGAATGTGAGAGTTGGACCATAAAGAAAGCTGAGTGCCGAAGAATTGATGCATTTGAGCTGTGGTGTTGGAGAAGACCCTTGAGAGTCCCTTGGACTGCAAGGAGATCCAACCAGTCCATCCTAAAGGAAATCAGTCCTGAATATTCATTGGAAGGACCGATGCTGAAGCTGAAACTCCAGTCCTTTGGCCATCTGATGCGAAGAGCTGACTCATTTGAAAAGACCCTGATGCTGGGAAAGATTGAAGGCTAGAGAAGGGGACAACAGAGGATGAGATGGTTGGATGGCGTTACCAACTCAATGGACGTGAGTTTGAGTAAACTCCATGAGTTGGTGATGGTCAGGGAAGGCTGGAGTGCTGCAGTCCATGGGGTCACAGAGTCAGACACGACTGAGCCGCTGAACTGAACTGAAGCATATACCAAGTACAATCAAGGAACTGATTTTTGTTCTTTAACTTGTTTTATCACACTGATACATTTCTGTGTTTCTAATTTAAATTTTATTTTCCCTCAGGCTGAAAGAACCACACACCATGTCCAGAAGTCAGAAGTTTCTCATCTGGCTTTCGGATATGTAAGAATTTTAGTTTCTTGATATACAGATTATTGTTTTAACTCTTAAATATGATGCTTATAATCTAGAACAGCCTTTCTATGTGTAATTTGTAACCAGGATGAGTTGAACACTGACTATACAAATGGATGTGTATGAATCATTTAGAACTAGCTTAATTACTAGTCACAAAACCTTAAGAGGAATTGGGAGATAGTCTTGTCAAACTCAGGAGAAAGCTGAGCACCTGGCTACCCAAAGTTAAATGATTTACGTGGCGTGTCAGTAGCAGACCTGGGATATATACCCGCCCCCTGCTGCTTACTCACTGTTTCCACTAGCCTGCGGTCAAAAACATGGTGAAAAGAAGCATGTAAAGCAACACAACACGTGTAAGAGTGTAGATTGACGAATGGCACATTTCTAAGGAAGAGCTACACTGAGACTTAACAGCAGAATGGAAGCCCCACCTATGCAATGGGCATCTACTTTAGAGATGCCTTAAATTCTAAGACATGTTGAGTGTAATTTTAGGTAAAACCTACCTCCATTTTGCTTTAAAATGGAACCTTGAAAAAAAATAAAGTACAGTGGAACCTTGGGGACTTCCCTGATGGTCCAGTGGTTAAGACGCCATGCTCCATCGTAATACAGAGGGACTGGGTTCATGCCTGGTCAGGGAATTAGATCCCACATGCCGCAACTAAGAGTTCACAACTAAAAACAAAAATCCTACATGCCACAACTAAGACCCAACACAGCCAAAGAAAGAAAGAAAGAAAAGAAAATGGAACCTTGAATGCCTTGAATGCTTTTAAATAATAATCGTAAATCACAACCATTTTTTTCCTTAGCTCCTCTTTCAGAGTTTGAAAACTAGTTTTATCTTTTCTCTGTGCCACAAGGTTTATTCTTTTTTGCTTTATTCCTGATGTCATTTGTAGTTTTTAAGGATACTTTATTTTTTTTTTTGGCCCTGACACATGGCATGCAGGATCTTAGTTCCCCAACCAGGGATTGAACCTATGCCCCCTAACCACTGGACCACCAGGAAATTCTCAAGGATGCATTTTAGCTGGTGTTAAATGGATATGGTTTTTCATTTCTGCTACTTAATCATTCTAATACATTAAACAGAATAGAAATAATATGAATAATTTTTCAGTACAAAAAACTTTCATCTTGCTCAAGTGACTTGTATTCTAAAAGTTGACTTTTTGAGTTATTTGGAGCTGAAAAAAAACTTCTTTTTCTTTATAAAAGATAGTGTAATTAATGAACATTACGTTTCTAAGATAACTCACAAAAGACTAATTCATTTTGTAAATGGACTGTGACATTATAGAATTTGACCCAAGTTCACTGCCTTATTTTGATTTGGAAAGTTAGGAATATAGACTCCCTAGTTCTTTCTCACTTTCAGTACGGCGCCAGCAGGAGAAGTGAGGAAGCCTGGTCTCCATTGAGCTGCTTCAGGAAGAATGGCGGCAAAGAGTAGAAAGGAGATCCAGCAGTTAAGATATAAACGCACCCACAACAGCTATTACTGCTTGAGGCCGTCCCTTGCTTATATTGCTGAAACATTGGGATTAAATCCAAGTAGGGATTAGAAACTCTAAACTGACTGAATTAGAATTGAGGACTAATTTTAGTCCTTCCTTAGGACTAAGGAGTACCTAAATCTTTTATGCTTTTCTTTTCTAGCTTACTAATGAGAAAAGCTCTGTTCGACCACCTCACTGCCCGAGGCATTCAGGTAAGTTTTGTAATGATGCATTTTAGAAAGAGCATAGTTTACCAGTTCAACACAAGTTAATGGCACCCCACTCCAGTACTCTTGCCTGGAAAATCCCATGGACGGAGGAGCCTGGTGGGCTGCTGTCCGTGGGGTTGCTAAGAGGCTGCTGTCCGTGGGGTTGCTAAGAGTCGGACAGGACTGAGTGACTTCACTTTCACTTTTCACTTTCATGCATTGGAGAAGGAAATGGCAACCCACTCCAATGTTCTTGCCTGGAGAATCCCAGGGACGGGGGAGCCTGGTGGGCTGCCGCCTGTGGGGTCACACAGAGTCAGACACGACTGAAGCAACTTAGCAGCAGTAGCAGCAACTTCTGACTGACTTGATTTGGTCCTAACTCTGCTGCTTTTACTGGTTCGCAGATGAAGACCTTAAGCTCTGCCTTATAGTTAACAAGATACTATTGGTGTTTCAGTAGCTAGAGTTCACCTATAGGTGGGTGAGAAGAACTGAAGCCAGAGGGTGGGATAGTCATATTTTGTGAGCAAAGTGGAATTTGTTTAAAGGGCTCAATGATTTCTTTAAATTGCAGAGTTTTTTGTTTTTGGCTTTTATTTGCTGCTGCTTTCTTTCTTTCTTTTTGCAGCATTTATTCCGAGGCCATAAGTTATTTATTTCTTCAGTTTTTTCCTGGGTATCTTTTTCTTCTGTATAAGCTCCTCTTCTAGTTTAGAAACAATCATCTGTTCTTTTTCAGTAAGGGTCATCTCAGTGGGGCAGGGAGAGCTCATGTCTAGGCTGATCTCTGACCATGAGCTCTGTAAGTCCTACCCAGGCCTTGTGAGGTTTGCTCACCAGAATGTGCTCAGTGACCAGAGAATCTACATCTAGAGTCTACATCTAAGCCTTTAAGTTCAGCATGACTCTGCATTTTTGCACATGTGCAGTAAAACTTCAGCACTTTTTTGGGGCCACTGACCCAGTGTCCAGCCCCACTGTTTGGCCTGCGCATACCTAAGCACCTCCACCATTGTAATGATGGAATGGCACGCACGTTGCTTCTGTAAAGTGACATCCTTCAAATACTTGGTGGTTTTCCAGATATGCATACCCTTAATGGCCCGGGCAGTTTCACAGGTGTTCTTAAAGGGAGCCTGAAGATTTGAACCTCTTGATTTACATGATTTTGTGGAGTTTTCTGGGTTAAGGGAATAGCAGACCATTTTTAGAGGTCACCGCAGACCACTTACCAGAAAAACTTTAAATTGCAGATTATTAAAAAGTTGTTTCCAAGTGTACTGAGATTATAGTGGATGCATGGTAACATAAAGATAATTGGCTGTTTTAAAATTTCTTCTCATACTTCTCATTTTTCTAATTTTCAGGTGTACATTTGGGTATTAAATGAAGAGCAGGAATACAAAAGAGCCTTTGATTTGGGAGCAACTGGGGTGATGACAGACTATCCAACAAAGCTTAAGGATTTTTTACATAATTTTTCAGAATAGAAATGGACGTACTCAGAAGCATTCAAAGAAAACATGAAAAGACCTAAGAAGAAATTGTTCCATTCTTTCCCTAAGCCATTTCCAGAATGGTAAAGGTTTAATCAGTTAAGTGTTTTATTACCTCATTTTTAAGCCTGTCTGAGAATGTAGAAACTATATATTGTATATTTATTTTAAACAATATTGCATATTTTACACTTGTAAATAGTTTGTTTAGAAAGATAATTGTTTATGAGATGTAAGTAGAAGATTCTTGATCAAGATTTCTGTATTTGATGCCATATTCTACTATCATTAAGTATTTCTGAAATCAAAGGCTGTTGGATAAATTTGAAATTAGCCTTCACTGGAATAAGATCAACTAATTAGTAAGACAGAATTATTGAAGGTCATTACAGTTATTCAGGTTGTCTCATTATTTCTAGGTACACCTTAGTTAAAGGGGAAAAATGTTGTGGAAAGAGAGCTTGGAAATCAGTGATGTAATTATCTGACAAGTTGTTCATTGTTAACAGAGGCAGACTCAAAGAAATAACTGAGAGTTTGTTACATGATCAGAAATAAAATCTGTAGACTGAATTCGAATTTCTTGGTTGTTGTTGTCAATAGGGACAGTCTATTTGGAATCTTTTTCAGGTGTGTAACAGTTGCTGCTGTATTTCTTTTTTTGGTAAAAATTAAAATTGGAGTTAATAATTGTAAATTAAGACAAGATGCTAATAGTCAGATTTTTGTTTCCTCTGATGAAATGTACATTTTCCATTATTAGCATTGATCAACTGTCTGGGCCTACATCTAGATTTTAAATAACATCTTGAGTCCTCATAATCATAACAAACTGATGAAAGTGCATATCATTGTGTCTAATATGTATAGGATAAACCACAGGCTCCTGATCTTTAAGAATTTATTCTTCTGAGTATTAAGTGGGAACAGAATTTCCCAAAGCATTAGACATCACTTTCCCAGATTTTCTAATGTGACTTCATATAAATCTGTTTTATCATCTTTTTGACTTTTCATTATCTCTTTGGAAAGTAAATATAACCTGGAACAATAAGCATTTTAGACCTAGATTACACCGCTCATTTGGACCTTTGCCAGCTAACAGTTCTGAAGGATAATCATACTGTCCCACCTGTCCCTGGATGACATAAGTAACATTTCTTTTTTGTTTAAACTGAAATAAAAATTTCAAGAACAAAAGAATTCATTGGTGTTTTCTTTTCTGCTGTTATAATTCCAAATATGCTTTATAATATTTTTCCAGAATTTAATGAAGTGGTAAATTGATAATATAAGTAAACACACCTAAGACTTCTCTCTCATATAAGAAAAATAAAATATGGAAACACTTTTATGGTAAATTGCCTCTTGGCATTTGAATAAATAACTTGGGCAGGTAATCCATTAAATCTGTCATTTTTCACTTTCACTTATATAACTTATGATTATAGTTGCTAGAGATGCTTTAGATCATCATTGATATAATTCTTCTTTACAGTTTCCCTGTTCCAAATTTGCTTTGTTGTGATTCAGTTATGATGCAGTTCATATTATAGGACCAGCATATATTTTGTGTCAATCAGTAAAAGAGAAAGTACCCCCTATGGTAAAGATGTTTAGAAAATCATGTTTTAAAAGTTTGATGATTTTATAGTCAAGGTGACTTCAATTCACTTAATAAAAGTATAGTATCTGTAACAACAGAGTTCACGTTTGTCATCAGATAACATCTGAACATTGCTTTTCTGACTGGGGCATCACATTTTAAAAGATGTTAAATATCCTTTCATAATGAGACATACTGCTAGGCATGGCACACGGCATGAAGGCTAAAGAAGTGGTCAAATGATGTAAATTAGATCCTTTCGCTGGGATAAAAGTGGCATTAGCTTTGATAGACCCTGCTATGGGTCTAGTCCAGCATACCGACAGAATTCTAAATACATGCCAGTGGACAACAGTTGGCAGGTTGGTTTGAGGAAGTTTTACTTTAAAGTCACAAGAGCTTCTCTGTAGGACTAGGTCTGAGGCATGTCATCAGGTAAAACAGGACATAAGTTAGCAGAACTAGGATCCAGAGCTTGGAAAAAACCTCATTTAATAGGACTGAAAGAACAGAGGATAACATTGGGCTAATTACAAGGTTACGTTGGTACTGAGTGCCAGAGCTGTTCAGCCGCTCCTTTCTAGCCAGGACAGGTTCTAGAAATTCAGGTGGGGCCCTGGCTATAGGTGGCCATCTAGTCACCACAACTGTAAAGATAAAATCGCTGCAGTGCATTAGGAAAAGACAACAAAATATAAATCGTAGTGTGTTGCCCTAAGTGTCCAGGAGCGAGTAACGAGAATGAGAGCAGAACACGAAATCTGGTGCAATGGGGCAGGGGGCCTGCCGCCTCTGTTGGACTGAGGTGCAGAGTCCACTCTGAGTCCAGCTGTTGCTCCTGACTGTAGACTACAAAACTTTGCTTGATCTATCTTTCCCAAGACACTGCACTGACATATTCCAGATCTCCTTGTTTTTCGCCAGGCCGTTCCCTCGTGGGGTGGTCTCGGGAACAGTCAGCAAGTGTGTAGGTGGTGTTCATACCTAACGCCAACCCGCTGTTCCAAGGTCCACGCTTTCATGACCCCAGTCATACTCCCTTCTGGGTCTGGCCTTGGGGTCTGTAAGAAGGCTATTATTCTAAGAAAAACGTGAAAAATGTTTTTCATCACTGTTGATACATCATCAACACAGTTTCTTGATATATGCTGTTTTTCCAGGTGCTATTTCTATGAAATTTCTCAAGGCTGTGAGTGTACATTATTAGAAATTCCCACTACAGTAGTGTGTTCTAGTATGAGAAACCATTAACACAAAATACAATATGAATGATTATGCTTTGAGTTATACAACATGGTGGCCCTGGAAAGGTTTTAAAAAAAAAAAGAGAGCTCCACCATGGATAAAAGTAAAAATTTCCTTTTCAGTTAAGGAGAGAGAGCCATGAATACAAGGTTGAAGAATTCATTGTGAATTGAAAGTTGTGTGTCAAGTAGGTGGCTAAACTTAAGACGTTAAGAACTGAAATGGCTGGGCAGTAATATAACATCATCATTTCAGTACCACAAGGAAAATGTAAATAGCAGTCAGAGGCCAGGCACCAAAACAAGATCAGGACTAAAGAGGTCAAGGAGGCAAAGAGTTCAGGATGCTGGGAGCGTACCAAGACAATTCATAAAGCTAAAGTGATGTTTAGCTTTCCTGCCTCTTCTGTATATCACTGACAGGATAATGTTTGAAGAGTTGGGTCATCCTATAATCTGAAATAACGTAAGCCCAGACCAGGTAACTGTCCAGACACCAAGGCAGAAGGCTATATGGATCCAATTAACATGAGATTGCATAAAAATCTGAGAGTAGTTCACCAGATGGAAACTTGCAGCAATCCAGGCAGGAAGTAATAAGGGTCCAGATGAAAGGGGTGGCCATGTAAGTAAGGCAACAATCCATCTACACATCTCTGTAAGGGGAGAAGTAGTAAGAGCTGGTGACTAGGTGAGTTTAAAAGGAGAAGGGGAAGTTCACTACTGACTCCAAAGCTGCAGGCAAATGGGGAACTTGGAGACGGGGAAGCCATTGGGTGGTAAAAATGGTATGTTTTGGATACTCTGAAATGACAGAAAAGCATTTGAATTTAGGTATATTAGCCTTAAGGATGAAAGGATAGGTCTGGAAGAATAGATTTAGGAGTTTTGTGTACATTTTAGGTACTGTGCAGCTAGCACTTCAGATGTGATTTTATACAGTTCCTTCTCGATATTCTGCTTGCAGTTTGAATAGGTTGCTGTGCCACCAGAGGCTGCCTGCATTGTGAATAGCATGATTCATTCTATAGTGAGGTTGAATGATAACATTCTTTCCTGCTCATTCATGTCCTTTTCTTTCAAAACTCTATCAAAAAGTTTTCTTTTAATAGAGAACTCTTAGCAAAACAGGCATAGTAGTGTACCTAGGTCAATATCAATCTCCCAATCCACACCCCCCGCCCCCCGCAACTTGGTATCCAAACGTTTGTTCTCCATGTCTATGTCTCTATTTCTGCTTTGCAAATAGGTTCATCTGTACCATTTTTCTAGATCCAACCTATATGTGTTAATATACGATATTTGTTTTTCTCTTTTTGACTTACTTCACTCTGTATGATGGTCTCATGTTTTATATTATGTGACTTTTACCACAATAAAAAAATGTTCTAAAAAACAGCCATAATTTTAACTCATTGCTTATGAAAAACAATACAAATACATTGGTCTTGTTCGTCCACTAGTTGTTTTTTTTTCCTTCTTATTGTATGTATATCATCCCATTAAAATTCCTGTGTCAGTCCTACAAGGTGGGTGGTATTATTTTGTCTTTTCTAAAAAGGACTGGAGGCTAAATGCCTCTCCAATTCACAATGCTAATCAGAGTCCAGTCTGATACTCAAACCCATGCAGTCTGACTTCAAACCATCTGAGTCTAATCACTGTTTCACTTTTGTGTTTCTAAAATCTTTTCAGTCTCATAATCTGGAGAAATGTGTGCAAATATTTGGAAACAAATATGCACGGACTAGTTTATCGTTTCTTGAAGCCCTGAGACTGGGCCTTCTGCTGGGATGGTTATGCTAACACGGGACTGAGCAAGTAGAGCTGAGCAGGTTTCACAAGAGTTGTTCCCCTTTTTTTCTGTTTCCTATGTGAGTTTCACATAAATTTTGACTTTCAAAAAGAATCCTGCAAAAAAAAATTTTTTTGCTTCTATAATCTTTGATTGAAGATCTTTCTCTCTTCAGCCTTAAGTAGAACCTCCTTCTCTTCTTTCCTCATTCTAAGCCTTTTTCAATCAGTTCCTCAAGGATTTATGGTCCTTTATGGTCAAATAGGAAAAGGAGTACATCAAGACTGTATATTGTCACCCTGCTTGTTTAACTTATATGCAGAGTACATCATGAGAAATGCTGGGCTGGAAGAAGAACAAGCTGGAATCAAGATTGCCGGGAGAAATATCAATAACCTCAGATATGCAGATGACACCACCCTTATGGCAGAAAGTGAAGAGGAACTAAAAAGCCTCTTGATGAAAGTGAAAGAGGAGAGTGCAAAAGTTGAATTAAAGCTCAACATTCAGAAAACTAAGATCATGGCATCTGGTCCCATCACTTCATGGGAAATAGATGGGGAAACGGTGGAAACAGTGTAAGACTTTATTTTCTTGGGCTCCAGAATCTGCAGATGGTGACTGCAGCCATGAAACTAAAAGATGCTTACTCCTTGGAAGGAAAGTTATGACCAACCTAGATAGCATATTCAAAAGCAGAGACATTACTTTGCCAACAAAGGTCCATCTAGTCAAGGCTATGGTTTTTCCAGTGGTCATGTATGGATGTGAGAGTTGGACTGTGAAGAAAGCTGAGCACCAAAGAATTGATGCTTTTGAACTGTGGTGCTGGAGAAGACTCGAGTCCCTTGGACTGCAAGGAGACCCAACCAGTCCATTCTGAAGGAGATCAGCCCTGGGATTTCTTTGGAAGGAATGATGCTGAAGCTGAAACTCCAGTACTTTGGCCACCTCATGTGAAGAGTTGACTCATTGGAAAAGACTCTGATGCTGGGAGGGATCGGGGGCAGGAGGAGAAGGTGACGACAGAGGATGAGATGGCTGGATAGCATCACCGACTCGATGGACGTGAGTCTGAGTGAACTCTGGCAGTTGTTGATGGACAGGGAGGCCTGGCGTGCTGCAATTCATGGGGTCGCAAAGAGTCGGACATGACTGAGTGACTGAAGTGAACTGAACTGATGGTCCAAAACTTTTCAAGAACAGTCAGTGAGTTGGGGATATGAACAGGTAATTCACAAATATTAACCATCAGCAAACAAAAAAAGTTTCACCTCGTCAAAAGCCTATAAATTAAAATGACATTGAGTGAGATACCAATTTCTGACTCTTACAAGGGCAGGAGTGAAAGCCTGTGAAAACAGGCACTCATGAATTGTAGGGGGGAATATAAATTGCAGAAAACTTTGAGGATCAATTTGACAGTATCTTTAGATATATCCTTTCATTCCAAAATTCCACTGCTAGGAATATCCTATGAAAATAACAGGATAAGTACCCAAAGGAACACATGCATAGTGAAAAATCAGAAACAACCTAAATATGCAACATGAAGGGACTGGTTGCATAAATTATGGTAAATCCAAATAATGATATTATTAAAATATTGATGTCCTATATCTACTGATGTAAGATATTATTAAGTAAAAAGACTAAATCATAAGACCATTTACTGTGTGATCAAAAAATATTTATATATATCCATTTAAAAAGTCAATGATAGCTACCCAAGTGTTAGTTGTGGTTTTTATGATGATGGAATTGTGAGTGACTTATTTTTACTTGTCTAAATCTTCTAAGTTTTCTACAACTGAGATTAACTTTTTTTTTTTTTTTTTTGGCTGTGCCTGGACATGCAGGATCTTAATTCCCCACCAGGGATTGAGCCTGTTGCCCCTACATTGCAAGCACAGAGTTTTAACTACTGTTTTATTTTTAAAATAATTTTAAGGCAATTATTTTTAAGATAATTTTTTAAAAGCCCTTCTAGCTAATATAGAATTGTTGATGTTCAGGCCTTAGCAGATAACTCTTCTCCAAACTCTTGAGGAGAGAAACATTTAACTGCCAAAAAATCCAGATTGTCTGCTTAACCACTTCTTTGCAACAAATCAGGAAAGAGGGATTATGGCTTTGCTTTGGATATGATCCAGAAATTATCTGGACCTTTTTAAAAAATTCATAATTCCACAACTCAGAAACATTTTTTAAATTAATTTTTTGCTTTATTTTCTTTGATTTTTTACAGTACATAGTTTGGGAAGTTTCTTTTTTAATATTTATTTTTTACTTGTTTGGCTACACTGGGTCTTAGTTGCAGCATGTAGGATCTTTTTAGTTGCTGCATGCAAACTCTTAGTTGTGCCGTGTGCGATCTAGTTCCCTGACCAGGGATCAAACCTGGGCGCCCTGGATTGGTGACACAGAGTCAGCCACTGGACCACTAACTAGGGCAGTCCTGCTTTGGGGGATTACACATGGTCTTGTTCACACCATATATGTACTTTTTGGGGTTTTTTTTTTTTCCTACTTAATATCACATGAACAGCTTCCCATGTTTTAAATTCTGTTTTTAAAAAGTAGAATGCCATTTAACCAAGTAGATGTGCCATGATTTACTGAACTATTTCCCTGTCGTTGGAAATTTGTTTCCAATTATTCATATTATAAATAAATGCTGTGATGAACATTCTTATATACTAATACGGATATCTCACTCCCTCACATCCAAACAGTCATGAGATCCTAGATATCAACTATATTTACTTCTTTTCAACCCCACTGTCACCATCATCTTGTTGTACAGAACATCATCATCTCTAGACTGAAACAATACAACTTCTTTCTTTTTTCTAATTTTGAAAGTGAAAGTGAAAGTCATTCACTTGTGTCCAATTCTTGTGACCCCGTGGACTATATAGGCCATGGAGTTCTCCAGGCCAGAATACTGGAGTGGGTAGCCTTTCCCTTCTCCAGGAGATCGTCCCAACCCAGGGATTGAACCGAGGTGTCCTGCATTGTGAACTGATTCTTTACCAGCTGAGACACAAGGGAAGCCCAAGAATACTGGAGTGGGTAGCCTATCCTTTCTCCAGTGGATCTTCCCGACCCAGGAATTGAACTGGGATCTCCTGCACTGCAGGTGGATTCTTTACCAACTGAGCTATCAGGTTTTAATGTAATTGATTTCAAATAGGTAATATATTCACTGGTTCGTAGAGTACAAAAGTGTATACAGTGAAATTCCTCTTTCCCCTTCCTATCCTCCAATCACTGAATTCCCTCTCCTGAGGAAGAAGGAAATCAATATTATCACATATTTATGCAGTAGGTATTTACTGAGCAACTCCTATAGGTCAGTCACTTATTAGACCTGGAGCTATTAATATAATGGTAAGCAAGACATATGGAAATAGTATATAGACTCATAGATCTTACATTCAGTTTGAGAATACAACCAAAAATTAATTTCAACTGAAGCAAATATTACGAAGAACATAAACGAGGGACTGAGATAAGGAATAACAAGTCAAGTTTATTCTAGGTAAAATGGTCAAGGTAGCCCTCACCGAGAAGGTAGCATTTACACTGAGATCTAAAGCAAGATGAATGGACCAACTAAAGAACAGGAGGAAGAGCACTTTGAGCAGATGGAAGAGCTTATGCAAAGGCCCTGAGGCGGGAAAGAGATAAAGGACAGAAATGGTATGGACCTAACAGAAGCAGAAGATATTAAGAAGAGGTGGCAAGAATACACAGAAGAACTGTACAAAAAAGATCTTCATGACCTGGATAATCACGATGGTGTGATCACTCATCTAGAGCCAGACATCCTGGAATGGGAAGTCAAGTGGGCCTTAGAAAGCATCACTACAAACAAAGCTAGTGGAGGTGATGGAATTCCAGTGGAGCTATTTCAAATCCTGAAAGATGATGCTGTGAAAGTGCTGTACTCAATATGCCAGCAAATTTGGAAAACTCAGCAGTGGCCACAGGACTGGAAAAGTTCAGTTTTCATTCCAATCCCAAAGAAAGGCAATGCCAAAGAATGCTCAAACTACCGCACAATTGCACTCATCTCACACGCTAGTAAAGTAATGCTCAAAATTCTCCAAGCCAGGCTTCAGCAATACGTGAACTGTGAAATTCCAGATGTTCAAGCTGGTTTTAGAAAAGGCAGAGGAACCAGAGATCAAATTGCCAACATCCACTGGATCATGGAAAAAGCAAGAGAGTTCCAGAAAAAACATGTATTTCTGCTTTATTGACTATGCCAAAGCCTTTGACTGTGTGGATCACAATAAAATGTGGAAAATTCTGAGAGAGATGGGAATACCAGACCACCTGACCTGCCTCTTGAGAAATCTGTATGCAGGTCAGGAAGCAACAGTTAGAACTGGACATGGAACAACAGACTGGTTCCAAATAGGAAAAGGAGTACGTCAAGGCTGTATATTGTCAACCAGCTTATTTAACTTATATGCAGAGTACATCATGAGAAATGCTGGACTGGAAGAAGCACAAGCTGGAATCAAGATTGCCAGGAGAAATATCAATAACCTCAGATATGCAGATGATACCACCCTTATGGCAGAAAGTGAAGAGGAACTAAAAAGCCTCTTGATGAAAGTGAAAGTGGAGAGTGAAAAAGTTGGCTTAAAGCTCAACATTCAGAAAATGAAGATCATGGCATTCAGTCCCATCATTTCATGTGAAATAGATGGGGAAACAGTGGAAACAGTGTCAGACTTTATTTTGGGGGGCTCCAAAATCACTGCAGATGGTGATTGCAGCCATGAAATTAAAAGACGCTTACTCCTTGGAAGAAAAGTTATGACCAACCTAGAATATTCAAAAGCAGAGACATTACTTTGCCGACTAAGGTCCGTCTAGTCAAGGCTATGGTTTTCCAGTGGTCATGTATGATGTGAGAGTTGGACTGTGAAGAAGGCTGAGCAATGAAGAATTGATGCTTTTGAACTGTGGTGTTGGAGAAGACTCTTGAGACTCCCTTGGACTGCAAGGAGATCCAACCAGTCCATTCTGAAGGAGATCAGCCCTGGGATTTCTTTGGAAGAAATGATGCTAAAGCTGAAACTCCAGTACTTTGGCCACCTCATGCGAAGAGTTGACTCATTGGAAAAGACTCTGATGCTGGGAGGGATTGGGGGCAGGAGGAGAAGGGGACGACAGAGGATGAGATGGCTGGATAGCATCACCGACTTGATGGACGTGAGTCTGAGTGAACTCCGGGAGTTGGTGATGGACAGGGAGGCCTGGTGTGCTGTGATTCATGGGGTCGCAAAGAGTCGGACACGACTGAGTGACTGAACTGAACTGAAGAATAAAAAGAAGAGGAGAGAGAAGGGGCTTCCCTGGTGGTCCAAGTGTTAAAAATCCACCTGCCAATGCAGGGTGCTGAGTTTGATCCCTGGTCTGGGAAGATCCCACATACCACAGGATATCTAAACCCAGCAGAGTCCATGCTGTGTAACAAGAGAAGCCAACACAATGAGAAGCGCATGCACCACAACTGGAGAGAAGCCCCAGGAGCAGCGAAGACCCAGCGCAGCCAAAAATTATAAATAAACAAACACTTGTTTAAAAATAAAAGAGTAGAGGGATAGAACATAGTGAAGAGGGTGGCTTTGGCTTTGCATGGGAAGAAGACTCTTCCTCCATCGTAAATGGAAAGAAAGAAGGGACAAATTGAAGGTGCAAATAAAAGCAGGGCTTTGTTCTTTATTGGTGGGACGATTAGATTTTTCATCCAATGGTTTCTAATTTCTTGATGACAGGTGAGCCAGGGGCTTTGCTAAAACTGAGACTAGAGAATGGGGTGCAAAAGTTTTGAGAAAATAGGAGGCTTTCTGTCATAGTCATCTTGGGAAATGGGAATGTGTTCCTATTAGAGAAACATAATGGGGCTCTTGGGATGCTCTGAGTGAAAACTTGAGGCTTGAGATTCTGCCTTGGACATGAAATGAATTCAGCTGTCATTTTTTGAGTCACCAACAGAAGAGTTGATAATTTGAATTAGAAAAAAAAAAAAAAAACTCTTGAAGAAAGTAAGTGGGGAAAGAGGGAGGCAAGCATTACGCCTTAGAGTATGCTCAGAGAGAAAGAGTGGGGACTGAGAAACAAGAAGTAGAGAAGCACAGTGTCCTCAACCACAGGAAAGCAGAGAATTTAAGAAAGAAAGTGTTGGGAATTCCCTGGTGGTCCAGTGGTTAAGATTCCACACTTTCACAGCTGAGGGTCTGGGCTGGATCCCTGGTCATGGAACTAAGATCCTGTTAGCTGAGAGGTGGAGTTTAAAAAAAAAAAAAAAAGGCCTAAACAATTTTTAAAAATAAGAAAGTTGTGGGCTTACCTGGTGGTTCAGTGGTAAAGAATCCACCCGCCAAAGCAGGAGGTACTGGTTTGATCCCTGATCTGGGAAGATCTCACGTTCTGCAGGGTCACTAACCCCAAGTGTACCAACTCTTGAGCCTGCGCTGTAGAGTGTGGGAGCTGCAACTACTGAGCCCACATGTGGCAACTCCTGGAGCCCAGGCATCCTAGAGCTTGTGCTCCACAAGAGAAAGCAACACAGTGAGAAGCCCTCACACAACTAGAGAGGTGCCACTGCTCACCGCAGCTAGAGAAAAGCCCACACAGCAACAAAGACCCAGCACAGCCATAAAAAAGTAAATTCATAAACAAGAAAGTGGTTATCAACAATGACCCAATCAGAACATTGAGGTCTAGGAAGGCGAGGGCTGGACAGGATGACTGCATCTGATTTAAAAGGCCTCCCTAACTGGGGTTCATTCATCCCTAGAGTTGATGGAACTGATACCAGACTGCAAAGGGGTGAAGCGGACTGAATGGCACTAAATGAGGCTGGTAAAAATGAGCCACGTATGCAAAGAAACTGGAGAACCAAGACATTTGAAAAGGCAGCAGTGTCAAGCGAGATATGTCCTAAATGAAGAGGTTTATAAATGTGTGATGGAGAAGGCAACGGCACCCCACTCCAGCACTCTTGCCTGGAAAATCCCATGGACGGAGGAGCCTGGTGGGCTGCAGTCCATGGGGTTGCTAAGAGTCGGATACGACTGAGCAACTTCACTCTCAATTTTCACTTTCATGCATTGGAGAAGGAAATGGCAACCCACTCCAGTGTTCTTGCCTGGAGCATCCCAGGGACCAGGGAGCCTGGTGGGCTGCCGTCTATGGGGTCGCACAGAGTCAGACACGACTAAAGCGACTTAGCAGCGGCATAAATGTGTGAAAAGGAGGAGATAGTGGAGACAGGCTGGAAATATTGGAGAGAAGAAGATGTGAGCAAAGATCCTTTTCAAGACTAAATAGGCTGTAATTTATTCAACAAATATTTATGAACGCCTTCGCAGGCAAGGAGCCTGGATGATAGATATGTGTGAACCATGTAGAAAAATTCTTGCCTTCGTTGGTGTGCATGGCCTAGTTAGCAGCTAATCAAGAGCTGAGAGAGGAGGAGGGAAAGGTATCTTTCTCATACTTCAAGGTAGACTGGGAATATAAAACACTGGGATGTTTTGCACTTAGTAGAAAATAGGAGAACTAAAGGTAGTGTATTAGTCTGCTCAGGCTGCTGTAGCAAAATACCACAGACTGGGGGGCTTGCATGACAGAAATTTATTTTCTGAGGCTGAACGTACAAGACGAAGGTACCAGGAGGTGTAGCAGGGGAGGGCTTCCCTGGTGGTCCAGTGGTTAAGAATCCACCTGCCAATGCGGGGGACATGGGTTTGATCCCTTGTCCGGGAAGATCCCCCATGCTTCGGAGCTCCCGAGTCCACACACAACTACCGAAGTCCTAGCACCGCGGAGCTTGTGCACCGCAAGAGAAGCCGCCGCAATGAGACGCCTGCGCACCAGCGACCCACGGTAGTCCCTGCTCGCCACGGTAGTCCCCGCTCGCCACAACTAGAGGGACTGATATAGGAAAACAAGTCTGGCCAGGGATTGTCAGAAACTGCTGTGTATCTCCCAGTTTCCTAGGATACTTACTTGGAAATGTACTTAGACTGCTGAAACCAAATAAGCCTATAGGTTGCTAGAGAAGGGGGGGAAAAAGTAACCAACCAAATGCCTTTTTATTTTGTGTGTGTGTGTGTGTAATAAAGTTTTATTAAAGTATAAAGGAGATAGAGAAAGCTTCTGACATAGGCATCAGAAGAGGGCAGAGAGTACCCGCTTGTTAGCGTTAGCAATGAGTTTATATACTCTCCAATGAATCCAAAGAATGTCTGGAGGTTGTACAGACCTCACCAGACCTACTCCCATAATCTACATTTTAAAATAACAGAATTAGCCAGAAGGTTTAATCCAGAGACTGTCCTCAGGCAGAATACATTATTGTTAAATAATCCTTAGGAATGTAGAGAAGGAAATAAAGTTTGTCCTTTCTTCCTCCTTGAGAATTCCAGACCCTTCTCTCCTTGGGGACCCCTAGACTTCTTGTCAACCTGCCTAGGAAATGACTCTCTCATGCCTCCCTTTTCTCTTAGGAGAATTATGTTGCCTAGGGAAAAGGGGCGTCATTCTTGTTCCATAACTGCTTCCGAGCTGAGAAGGGGCATTGTCCCTAAATTGGTGAGGCAACATATTCTCCTAATCCTCATATTGAGGATATCTGATCCAGGGGCCCTAAATAGTAGTTGGAGGAAGGTGCAGCAGGAGCAGGAGTTTGAGCAACCATTTGGAACTTAAACGCTTTCATGCAGCTAGAAACAAATCCAGTTACACAGTTACAGATGTAAGGCAACACAGTCAAAATTAAAAGTCACATTATGTCCATAGTTAAAGTGCAAAGTGTTGCACCAGTCCATTTTAGGGTTGGTAGATGTCATCAGATGAAGAAGAGGCATCGCATGTGATTGTTGTCGAAGGTATTCACAGACTTGAAGAAAGTCCCTTCCTTGAAGTGGAGATGTCCACCACAGGAAGCCTTCCACTGATGAAGAGAATCTTTATAACCTCCTTAGCCTGTTCACTATGACAGAGAGAAGCCTCAGTCCATCCAGTAAAAGTATCTACCCAAACTTGTGAGCAAGAATATGCATTAGCTTTTGGAACATGAGTAAAATAAATTTCCCAGTCCTCTCCAGGATACATCCAGATGGGGAAGAGATTTTGCTTCCAAAACCTGTTCAGCAGTCACCACAGCATAACCTGCTTTACGCTTTCCATCCTGAACAAAAGAACTGGCATCTCTAAATATTTCCATGTCAGGATTGTCTAATGGGGTATCCATTAGATCTTCCTGAGAGTTCAAAGGAGTGAGGCTGGAATTGTTAGCTCCCATCTTGTCCTGAAGGATCCTGGTCGAGCCCCCAAGATGAAAGAGTGTTGTTGAATCACGACGCCAGGATTCTTGGCCCCGGAGGAGAAGAATTCAATCCGGAGCAAAGGCGAGGCTTGATCGCTCAGAGATTTTGTGTAATAAAGTTTCATTAAAGTATAAAGGAGATAGAGAAAGCTTCTGACATAGGCATCAGAAGGGGGCAGAAAGAGTACCCGCCAAATGCCTTTTTAAAAACTTAAATTCAAATTAAGCTTCAAGTAACAGTGAGTTCAAAAGTTTTGATAATATGTTACATTTATATAACTAGGTTTTATTTACTTTAACATGCATTTTATATTCTCATGTGTTTCTCACAATAATCTGGTAGAGTAGTTGATACTACAATATCAAATCTCCATTTTTTTGATGAAACTGAAATGGGGGTAATTTATAAAGTCAGCTAGAATTGGTGTAATTGGGTCTTCTTAACTTTTGTGCATGCTAAGTCACTTCCGTCGTGTCCGACCCTTAGTGACCCCATGGTCTGTAGCCCACCAAACACTTCTGTGCATGGGCTTCTCCAGGCAAGAATACTGCAGTGGGCCTCCATTTCCTTCTCCATCTTAACCTTTGTACCCACTCTGATTCTTTAAATTTATCTTCAATTCATTATGATCCTACCAAAAGTAAAATTTCCAAATAAAAGCTGCAGAAAAGAAAATTTCCACACATCAAATGTATGTATTGTTCTTCGACATGACATTTTTTTTTAATTGGAGTTGATTTAAAATGTAGTATTAGTTTCTACTGTATAGGAAAGTGAATCTGTTATTCATATATCTATTCTTTTTTAGATTCTTTTCCCATATAGGTTATTACAGAGTATTAAGAAGAGTTCCCTGTGCTATACAGTAGGTCTTTATTAGTTATCTATTTTATATGTAGTAGTGTTACTTAAACAATGTGACGTGGAGATAGGAATCAATAATTGATGTTCTATCAGTGACCAAAACCATTAAACATGGAAGCAGATGGAAACCTACCACCACTTTTCTGAGCAATTCAGAGATCTCAGATAAAAATAAAAACTAACATTAAACATTTGTGAATCTAACACCCAGGATTGACAACTGTTAATATTTTATTACATATGCTTTAATTTTTTCTTGCAGAAGAAGTCAGACCTTACAGGTAAAATGTTACCTGCTGGGATCCAGCCCCGGTGGATCCAGGGAATTCGAAGCGGGGATGGAGTCGGCGATTAGGAAAGAATTACTTAATTAGAGATATAAAGAGAGATTAGGAAAGAATAGTGTAGAGGAGAAAATAGAGGAGAAAAGAGGCTGTATTCCTTGGTTTACATAGAAAGCCAATAAAGCCCCAAGACAAGGGGCTTGCACCGTCTACGTAGGCCACAGTCACCTGCTTGAATAGCGGAGGGTGCACCATCTTGGGCTCCCTCTCGCGTGGGTCTTAAAAGCCCAGGCAAATAAGTAGACACGGTGAGCCTCTATGCGCCAGATGGGAATTTAGCCTGAAAAGGGAGAATAAGAAAAGAACGACATGGGGGAGCCAAGCATCGGTGCAAGACCCACAAACTTTATTTTCAAAGGCAGCTTACATACCCGAAGTTGTACATAAAGAAATAATGGAATATGCAGAGTTATGCAGGGGCAGCAGTCCTGATCCTTATTGAGATCAGGCTTTCTTTTTGCATACCTTCCCGTATACAAAAGGTCTTAGGTGATTTACATTATCTTCTGGCCAAGAGGCCTGTTAACATTTTTATGGCTATCTTCCTAGATAAATGTCTATCAACCAGAAAACTCATTTTCCCTTGAAGTGTTTTTTCTTTAATCTGCATCACCCTCAAAGTACTAAATAAAGTTACATTCCTGTAGAACAAAGGTGCAGTGGGTTATAACAAAGAAAGTACTTAACTCAAAGATCTAATGTTGCTAATGCCAGGGCTACTACCTGTTTTTTCTACATACCAACTATATCAACAAATAAAAGATATGAAAACTTGGCAGCAAGTATTGGCTCAACAATGAAACCCTTAATCAGTCCTATTCTAATGATTTTGACTCCTCAGAAGCGCCTACATTCCTAGGATGTTTTAACCTTCCTGTGCCTCTCGCAGTTGGGAGGCTGTAAACAATCACATGCGTAGCTGCAAGAGTCCAGATAAACCTGTCAGGCAGGCTAGAAAACCATCAGAGGGGTTTTGGGATTGAAACACTCTTATTATGCCCAGGAAACTTATTATCTAAAAGCTGTAAATTAACTTTTTCCAGAAAAAGGTGGTGGGGGGACAGCCCCCTGTTAATGTCAGAGGAGTGGGTGGAAAGCATAACACAGTAAAGCAGGCAGACTCTGGTTTTGGGGGTAGATGCTCGAGAAAGTCCAGGGGGACCCCTGAGGCCTGATCCCACCTTTGCGTTTGTCAGGCCCCTTTCCTCATGACCTTTGCAACAGGCGAGATTCCCTATGCTGGCTCCCAGCAGTTATCGGATCCCTATGCCTACCTGGAGTCTCCTTCCTGCTTGGCCAGTGGAGAGCCCCAGTATGAGATGAGACAGAACAGAGAGAGTGCATGGTATTGCTCTCAGGTTCCTTTCCATAAAACCAGTTTGGGCTGGCTGAGTCCTTTATCTGAAGGGCAAGCTTACTTCGAGATGGCTCTGTCTCCAGAACCCTTTCCTCTCAGGTTCCAGTAACAGCCCCAAGTTTTCTTCATTCTCTGGGTGGTAAGAGCACTATGACTAGTCCTCGGACATTTTACTATCCTTGTGGTTTCCTCATACCTTTGTAAATTAGCACTCATTAAACAATACTCAGACTAGTCTAATTCAACTAGGCATGTGTTTCCTATTCATTCCCCAACCGATTCACCTGGGAAGTTAGTCAGAAATGCAGATCTTCAGACTTCCCTGGTGGTCCAGCGGTTGAGGACACAGTTCCTGCCAATGCAGAGGACACAGGCTCTTCGTCCTGGAAGATTCCACATGCCTCAGAGCAACTAAGCCCGTGTACCACAACGACCGAGCCAGAGCACCCTAGAACCCGTGCTCCCAGCAAGAGAAGCCACCACGATGAGAAGCCCACACACCGGAACAGAGTATCCCATGCTCGCCACAACTAGAGAAAGCCGAAGACCCAGCACAACTGAAATTTAATAAATGAATATTTTCAATGCAAAATTTCAAGGCTTCCCCCCACTTTTTTTTTCAGCAAAGTAATTTAATAAATTTTTTATTTTATTGAAGTATAGATGATTTACAGTGTGTTAATTTCTGGCACAGAGCAAAGTGATTCACTCATATATATATATACACACACACACGCATATTCTTTTTCATATTCTTTTCCATTATGGCTGATTACAAGTTGTTGAATATAGTTCCCTAGGTTATACAGTAAGGCCTTTTGGCTTATCCATTCTATATGTAACAGCTTGCTTCTACTAATCCCAAACTCCCAATCCATCCCTCTGCTCCTCCCCTGCAGCCACTATGTCTGTGAGTCTGTTCCTACTTAATAGGTAAGTTTATTTGTGTCATATTGTAGATTCCACATATAAGGGATATCACATAGAATTTGTCTTTCTCTTTCTGACTTCATTTAGTATGATGATCTCCAGGTCCACCCATGTTGCTGCAAATGGTATAATTTCATTCCTTTTATGGCTGAGTAGTATTCTGCCGCGGCCAGCACTGCAAGGTTTTTCCCCTACCCGGGAGACACGGGAAACGGAGCTCGATCGCTGAGAAAAGAAAGAGACTGAGACAGAAAGATGGGGTTGAGAGGATCAGACCAAAATGGCTGATGGCTGATAGTCTCCTTTATTTCAGTAACAATATTTATAGTGCAGCCTACGTGACATATGACATTTCTCAAGCAGTATTTACAACAATCAATAATCAATCAACAAGATCACCGGACTCCCTTTATTGTATACAGGCAAACAATACTTGTTTCTGAAGAATGGCAATTGCTTAGACTCCCCTGGAGCTATAAGGTCATGATGACATTCTCAGGAGGGGCGGGACAGGGCGCTTAAGGAACAAGTCCTTAGGGCTCGGCAAACAGCAGCTCCCAGGACTTAACCCATTACGGGCAGTCCCCCGCAGTATTCCATTGTGTGATCTATGGCACATCTTCTCTAGGTATTCATCTGTCAATGGACATTTAGGTTTTTTCTGGGTTTCAGCTATTGTAAATAGTGCCGCTGTGAACACAGGGATGCGTGTATCTCTCCGAATTGCTTTTATCCAGATATATGCCCAGGTGTGGGATTGCTGGATCATATGGTAACTCTATTTTTAGCTTCATGAGGAACCTCCATACTGCTTTTTCCGTAATGGCTGCACCAGTTTACATTCCCACCAACAGTGTAGGAGGGTTCCCTTTTGATTAGATTCTTTCTGTACCTCAGCTTGTTAAATGTTATGTTAACTCTTTCATTGACCAGTTTGAAAACCAACCTTACTGTTTTTTAAATTTATTTTCCTTTTTAAAGAAATAATAGACTTGGTTTTGTGTGAGCAGTTTTAGGTTCACAGGCAATCAAGCCAATAGCGTAGAATGCCCTTATATACCCTTTTCCCCTTTCTCAGTTTCTCCTACTGTTAACACCTAGCATTGTTGTTGTTCAGTCACTCAGTCATGTCTGACTCTTCGTGACCTCATGAGCTGCAGCACGCCAGGCTTCCCTGTTGTGCCCTATCTCCCGGAGATTGCTCAAACATATTCATCGAGTTGGTGATGCCATCCAACCATCTCATCCTCTGTCGTCCCCTTCTCCTCCTACCTTCAATCTTTCCCAGCATCAGGGTCTTTTCCAATGAGTCAGCTCTTCCAGGAGGTGGCCAAAGTATTGGCACTTCAGCTTCAGCAACAGTCCTCACTTAATTCACTTAGTTATTCATTCAGTCAACAACTCTAAGTGCCCCCATGTGCCTTTCATTGGGCCAAATGTTATGGATACAGAGGTAACAAGACACAGTTCCTGCCCTTAAAAGAAGATATTCAACTGAGAGGGAAGCAACTTAATCATGGCTAATTAGGATGCGATAGAAAATTGAGGAAGCAGGTAGCAACTTCAGTGACCAGGGAAGGCCTCCCTGCAGAGGTGGCCTTTTCAGCCTGAAGCATGAGATAAAGCCTGAGGGAATAGTGCTTTTGGCAAAGGAAACCACAAGTGCAAAAAGTGGGAGAGAGCTTGGTGCTTTCAAGGAGCAGAAAGGAAGCCACTGTGCTTAGAGCCAAGTAAACTGGAGATGCACTGTAAACTTGGAGAGCTAAGTAGAAATCGGGGCAGGTCATGGTAAAGTATCTGTATTTTATTCCAAGGGTGCTGAAGTGCCATTAGGAATTTTAAGTAATAGAAGCATGCATATTTTTAGAGATTATTCTTGCTGCTGAGCAGGGGTAGTTTGGAAAAGGACAAGATGGAAATAGAACCACAAATAACAAATGTCGGTGAGAATGTGGAGCAAAGGGAACACTTCCACCCAGCTGATGGGAAGGTAAATTGATGTACCCAGTGTGGCAAATAGTATGGAGTTTCCTTCACTCCTGGGTATATATCCAAACAAAAACACTAATTCGGTAAGATTCCTGTACCTCAATGTTCATAGCAGCATTAGTTACAATAGCCACGATACGTGAGCAACCTAAGTGTCCATCAACAGAGAAATGGAAAAAGAAGGTGTGGTAGGGCTTGCCTGGGGGCTCAGTGGTGGAGAATCCGCCTGCCGATGCAGGAGACATGGTTTCATGTCTGGGGGGATCTCACATGCTGAAGAGGGATTAAGCACGTGTGCCACAACTGTTGAGCCTGTGCTCTAGAGCCTGGGAGCCACAACTGCTAAAGCCTGCACACCCTAGATCCTGTGCTCTGCAGCAAGAGAGGCCATGGCCATGAGAAGCCTCCCAGCTCAACAAAGAGTGGCCCCTACTCTCCACAACCAGAAAAAAGCCTGAGCAGCAACCAAGCCCCAGCACAGCCAAATACCTAAAATTATTTTTTTTCCAAAGATGTGGTATGTGTATGGACTTGGAGGGCATTATGCTTAGGGAATTAATTTGGAGGAAGATACTGAATGTTATCATTTATAAGTGGAAACTGAAAACTAAACAAATGACTATAACAAAAAGAGGGAACCTCCCTGATGGTCCAGTGGCTAAGACTCTGCACTCCCAAAGCAGGGGACCCAGGTTCGACCCCTAGTCAGGGGACCAGATCCCACGTGCCACAGCTTAGAGCCTATACGCCACAACTAAGACCTGCTGCAGCCAGAGGAATGACTGAGTGAATAAATAAATAAGGAAAATGCAGAAATAGAGATATGTCAGTGACAGTGAAGGCAGAGAGAAGTGGCTGGATTTGAGAGCTATTTTGGAGGTAGCATCAGTGAACCGAGCAGATGAAGAAAGGAAAACTCTAGGTTGGTGGGAAGGTTTCACCTCCACAGCTGGACAGTTGGATGGTGGAGCCATTTACTGAGACGGGAAAGATATTTCTGGAGGGAATACGGAAATTGCGACTCAAGTCATTCTTTGAGAAACATTGTCCAGAGCCCAAGAATGCAAGCTTAAAGCTCTGCAAAATAACTAGACAACTCCAACCCTACTTTGGAAAAAGGAGCGATGTTAACTTTTCTCCAACACTTTTTATATGCCAAGGGCTATCATACCTATTATGTTATTTAATCTTTATCATCAGTTCAGTTCAGTCGCTCAGTCGTGTCCGACTCTTTGTGACCCCATGAATCACAGCACACCAGGGCTCCCTGTCTATCACCAACTCCTGGAGTTCACTCAGACTCACGTCCATCAAGTCAGTGATGCCACCCAGCCATCTCATCCTCTGTCGTCCCCTTCTCCTCCTGCCCCCAATCCCTCCCAGCATCAGAGTCTTTTCCAATCAGTCAGCTCTTTGCATGAGGTGGCCAAAGTACTGGAGTTTCAGCTTTAGTATCAGTCCTTCCAAAGAACACCCAGAACTGATCTCTTTAGAATGAACTGGATCTCCTTGCAGTCCAAGGGACTCTCAAGAGTCTTCTCTAACACCACAGTTCAAGAGCATCAGTTCTTCGGCATTTAGCTTTCTTCACAGTCCAACTCTCACATCCATACATGACCACAGGAAAAACCATAGCCTTGACTAGACAGACCTTTGTTGGCAAAGTAATGTCTCTGCTTTTGCATATGCTATCTTGGTTGGTCATAACTTTCCTTCCAAGCAGTAAGCGTCTTTTAATTTCATGGCTGCAGTCACCATCTGCAGTGATTTTGGAGCCCCCAAAATAAAGTATGACACTGTTTCCACTGTTTCCCCATTTATTCCCATGAAGTGATGGGACCAGATGCCATGATCTTAGTTTTCTGAAAGTTGAGCTTTAAGCCAACTTTTCCACTCTTTTCTTTCACTTTCATCAAGTTTTTAGTTCCTCTTCACTTTCTGCCATAAGAGTGGTACCATCTGCATATCTGAGGTTATTGATATTTCTTTCTCTTTTTTTTTTACAGTACATGCATAATTCAATTTTATTTAGTGGAAGAAACTTTCCTTAAATCCCTTTCAAGGCCTTAAGCTACACAGAAAGAAGAGAGCACCTACAAACCCTGGCGAGGAGATGGGCCACGTGCCTTGTGGAATAGTGTTTAAAGCACCCACTCTGCTAGCTCAGTTGGTAAAGAATCTGCCTGCAATGCAGGAGACCCTGGTTCAACTCCTGGGTCGGGAAGATCCCCTGGAGAAGGGAAAGGCTACCCACTCTAGTACTCTGGCCTGGAGAATTCCATGGACTGTGTAGATCATGGGGTAGCTAAATCAGATCACCACCTGAGTGACTTTCACTCACTCCAGGAGACAGTTAGGTTGCTGCAGACGTACCAAGTCATCTGGTCAAAAGGCATATATTGGGTTGGCCAAAAAATTCCTTTGGTTTTTAAGAGACACATTTTTTGTTTTCACCAAGAACTTTATTGAACAATGTTAATCACCATTTTGTTCCATCACCTTCTGCCAATTTTCAGGCAACTTCATAATCCCATCTTCCCAATACTTTATCCTTTTAAGCAAAGCAAGCTGTTCCAGGTACCTTAACAGTCTTCCAGGGAATTGACATTTTTTTCCATTAAGAGAATTTTGTCAAGACCCAAATACGTGGAAATCCGAAGATGCAATGTCTGTTGAGTACAGTGGATGAATCAGAACTTCCCAGTCAAGCTGTCACAGTTTTGCCTGATATCAAAGAAACGTGATCTGATGGCAGATGACGCACTGTCTGTTGACTAATTCCAGATACTATTTGTCGAGCGCTACTTTCCCTTGGTCTAACTGGGAGCAGTACGCTTGTTGGAACTGTTTGGTTTTCCAGAGGAGCTCATAATAGAGGACTGACTCCCTTCCAATCCCACCATATCTACATCACCACCTTCTTTAGATGAAGACTGGCCTGAATTAAGTGTGGTTGGTGGTGGTTCATTTCACTTGCTCCATGATCTCTTCTGTTTTACCTCATGGAACAGTATCCACTTTTCATTGCCTGTCACATTGCCCATTTCTGTTCTAAAAATGAATGTTTTCATTAAAGTGGAGGATCATGTGCAGAAGTACGGTCAAGGTTTCTTTTGCTTAACTTATGTAGAACTCAAACATCAAAGGGAATAACATAATCAAACTGGTGCAACTGATTTTCAAATTTGAGTTGGATATTTTGAAATATGTTGGCTATCTCCTGCATGGTATAATGGCGATTGTTCTCAATGTCTCGATTTGATCGCTATCAACTTCAACTGGTCTGCCTGACTGTGGAGCATCGCTCAGCAAGAATCGCCAACTTCACAAACCTCTTTTGACACATTCCATCAGGCAGAACACCTCCATACACTGCACAAATCTTTTTTTGCATTTCAGTTGCATTTTTACCTCTCTTGAAATAATAAAGCATAATATGTCGAAAATATTTTCTTCCATTCTCAAAGTGAAAGTGAAGTCGCTCAGTCATGCCCAACTCTTTACAACCCCATGGACAGTAGCCTGCACCAAGCTCCTCCGTCCTTGGGATTTTCCAGGCAAGAGTACTGGAGTGGGTTGCCATTTCCTTCTCCGGTTATTGATATTTCTCCCGGCAATCTTGATTCCAGCTTGTGCTTCTTCCAGTCCAGCATTTCTCATGATGTACTCTCCATAGCAGGGTGACAATATATAGATAGCGTTGACATACTCCTTTTCCTATTTGGATCCAGTCTGTTGTTCCATGTCCAGTTCTAACTGTTGCTTCCTGACCTGCATACAGATTTCTCAAGAAGCAGGTTAGGTGGTCTGGTATTCCCATCTCTCTCAGAATTTTCCACAGTTTATTGTGATCCACACAGTCAAAGGCTTTGGCATAGTCAATAAAGCAGAAATAGATGTTTTTCTGGAACTCTCTTGCTTTTTTGATGATCCAGCAGATGTTGGCAATCTGATCTCTGGTTCCTCTGCCTTTTCTAAAACCAGCTTGAACATCAGGAAGTTCACGGTTCACGTATTGCTGAAGCCTGGCTTGGAGAATTTTGAGCATTACTTTACCAGCATGTGAGATGAGTGCAACATGTGGTAGTTTGAGCATTCTTTGGCATTGCCTTTCTTTGGGACTGGAATGAAAACTGACCTTTTCCAGTCCTGTGGCCACTGCTAATATCCTGTGATATTATGTCTACTCTATAGATGAGGAAACAGAAGCTGACATGGGTTAAGTGACAAGTAAAACACTGCAAGCTTGTAAGGTGGTGAACCCGGTGAAAGTGAAATTGTAAGTCGCTCAGTCGTGTCCACTCTTCTTGACCCCCTGGGGTGTGGTCCATCAGGCTCCTCTGCCCATGGGATTCTCCAGGCAAGAATACTGGAGTGGGTAGCCATTCCCTTCTCCAGGGGATCTTCCCGACTCTGGGGTCAAACACTGGTCTCCTGCATTGCAGGAAGATTCTTTACTGTCTGAGCTATCATGGAAGCCTGGAAAACCTAGTATGCAAACCTGTTTCTTCACAGACGAAGTTCAAAGCTCTTTCACCACACAACACTGCTGTAAATGGCAGATTCTTTCCTCATAGCCTTTGTCACTGAATTTCTTAAATATGACCATGTATCCGGTTGTGTTTTGCAAAACTGCTAAATGTTTCTTATTTCCGAATCTTATTTCTTATTTCCACATCTTATTTCTTATTTCCACACCTGGTAAAAGGAATTAAATTAGCTCTTATGTAATTGCTTTCCTTTCTCTTGCAAGGAATAATCTTGATTAAACAAATTAATATTTGATTTACATCAGTGCTGGGCCTCTTTCAAATGTCATATGGTGTTACACAGGGGATATTTTTTTTTACTTCCTCATTCTAACTATTTTCACCATATTATGAAATAAAGAAATTTGAGCTTTAAGAAATCCAAGAGTCTCACCATTTCTCTCTTCTGTGATCTTTGAGGTCAAATGTTAAATCTTACCAATGAAGACACTACAGTTCTGTGTACTTAAGTAACGGTTATGATGAACTGTTCAACACTTTACAAGTTTTTGCCCAGTCCCTTCTCCTCTGTGGCTGATTCATTTCCCCTCTTCTTGGTTATATTCCTGCAGTCATCATGTTGAGTTAGGTCTTGTGATTCGGAAATAAGAAACGTTTAGCAGTTTTGCAAAACACAACCGGATACACCTGGTCCTTTTAATGACTAACAGCAATCCAAATGTGACCTACCAAAAACCTAGATAAATGATGTCATCTTGGAAGAAAAATTCATCTTGGCTCAGGTAGGAAATGCTGAGAACTACAGCAAGCTTTTGCTTCTGGAAAAAAAAATTTGTCTTTTTCCAAGTCACCAGTTTTTAGAATAACTTCACCCAAACACTTGTTTTAAGAAGTTATCAAAAAAAAAAAAAAAAAAGAAGAAGTTATCAAGAACTTCCCTGGTAGTCCAGTGGTTAGGAATCTGCCTGCCAGGGCAGGAGACACAGGTTTGATCCCTGGTCTGGGAAGATTTCATATGCCTCAGAGCAAGTAACCCCATGTGCCACAACTACTGAGCCAGCACTCTAGAGCCCGCAAGCTGCAAGTACTGAAGCCTAAACACCGCTACTAGAGAGTAGTCCCTCTTGCTGCAACGAGAGAGAGAGCTAGTCTCTGCTTTTGAATATGCTGTCTAGGTTGGTCATAACTTCCTTCCAAGGAGTAAGTGTCTTTTAATTTCATGGCTGCAGTCACCATCTGCAGTGATTTTGGAGCCCAGAAAAATAAAGTCTGACACTATTTCCACTGTTTCCCTATCTATTTCCCATGAAGTGATGGGACCGGATGCCATGATCTTCGTTTTCTGAATGTTGAGCTTTAAGCCAACTTTTTCACTCTCCTCTTTCACTTTCATCAAGAGACTTTTTAGTTCCTCTTCACTTTCTGCCATAAGGGTGGTGTCATCTGCATATTTGAGGTTATTGATATTTCTTCCAGCAATCTTGATTCCAGCTTGTGCTTCTTCCAGCCCAGCATTTCTCATGATGTACTCTGCATAGAAGTTAAATAAGAGATTACAAAAGTGAAGTGAAAGTTGCTCAGTCATGTCCTACTCTTTGTGACTCCAAGAACTGTATAGCCATGGAATTCTCCAGGCAAGAATACTGGAGTAAGGAGCCTTTCCCTTCTCCAGGGGATCTTCCCAACCCAGGGATCAAACCCAGGTCTCCCACATTGCAGGTGGATTCTTTACCAGCTGAGCCACAAGGGAAGTCTAAGGGAGCCTGTAGTTTCTGCTAAAGTATACTACCTTACTCATTTGAAGACAAAATGCAAAAGTCTATCTGTGTGTAATTGGCCAACTGACATTTTATTAAAACTCCATCCAAAACAAACAAAAATTAATATAGTAAATTTTGTGTTATGTGTATTTCATCACAATTAAAAATTAAAAACAATTTTAAAGTTATTAGTAGGTCCAATAAGACTGACAATTTGGAGAGATAAATGTTTATTTCATCTGCCTTTTGGTGTGTGGGGGGGTGTGGTGTCACACTGTGCAGCTTCTGGAATCTTAGTTCCCTGACCAGGGATTGAACCCCAGCCCTCAGCAGTGAAAGCACTGAGTC
This sequence comes from Oryx dammah, assembly GCF_014754425.2. Classification (NCBI taxonomy): domain Eukaryota; kingdom Metazoa; phylum Chordata; class Mammalia; order Artiodactyla; family Bovidae; genus Oryx; species Oryx dammah. The sequence goes on along the minus strand of NW_024070192.1, from coordinate 51,874,901 downwards.
CTAACCAATGGACCACCAGGGAATTCCCATTTTGTCTGTCCTTAGACAGAATTGGGATAAATGGAAATATTTTAGATTTTAATACCTTTAGAATTTTAGCATTTACTGATCATCTATTCCAAAATTATCCAAACAGAAATACTTCTATCCCTGATCAAAGAGTATTTACTCTCTAATTATGTTCTTCTAGCAACTGGGAGCTTTTATAACGATGGGAGGCAACTCATTCCAGCTCCTTGATGCTCACTTTGGTTTATAACTCAAATTTCTTATGCTTTGCTGCTTTGTCCACATCTAATCTACAAAAAAAGATCATCTTGTTGCACTCTACACTTTATTAATGAATATACTTCTGGTGTCTGTGTTCTAACTTACATGACTTTTCTGGCATATGTTTTCTAGTCTTCAGGAAATATAATAGGGTAAAAATATTATACTTTTAAAATACATCAATTACAGACCATAGAGTAAAAAAAAAAAAAAAGGATCACCCATTCTTCATTTAGCTTCATATCCCAAAAATGACAATTGTCTGTCATGTGTTTGGAATATTTTCAAGTATAAACAAATCATTCCATTGTATCACAAATTATATCACACTATTCATATTGTTCTATAGCTTACTCTTCTCTTTTTGTGGTCTATTCTGTGTTAATTATCTAAACTTATTCTGTTCATGGGATATTTTGAGTCATTAATGTGGCTTTCCTAGTGGTTCAGACTGCAAAGAATCCACCCACAATGCGGGAGACCTGGGTTTGATCCCTGGGTCTGATCCCTGGGTCTGGAAGATCCCCTGGAGAAGGGAACGGCTATCAATTTCAGCATTCTTGCCTGGAGAATTCCATGGACAGAGGAGCCTGGCAGGCTACAGTCCATGGGGTTGCAAAGAGTCAGACATGATCGAGTGACTAACGTTTTTTTTTTTTTTTTTTTTTTTGGTGAGGCATTAGTGAAAACATATATTGTTATGACCATAATAATGCATTGGGAAGGATTTTCATGATACTGCTCTGTCTTGCCTCTTCCTTATTCAAAAGTGAAAGTTTCCTTACAAAACAAGTTTTGATTTGAATAATATCTAAACCTGAACTCTGATTAAAAATAAATTTAAAATCTGGCAAATTGCTTTTGAAGAGTTCCTATGGGAGAGTATCAGAATTAATGAGCTTTTACTGTATTTTGAATTTCTGGTGTCTTTTTTTGACTTCTTGAAACTGTTAGCACTAATTCTTGAAAAAATTCCCAACCAACAGAAATCCTGTAGCCTCACTGGTACCCTATTTTTTTCTGAGGATATTAATTGCTTCCTTCTGCAGAATCAGATAGAGGTCACTTTTTTGTTCCATGATCATTAGAATCACATAGAGGTCACCTTTTTGTTCCATGATCATTCTCTACACTATCTTTGAAATATTGTTTACATTTTGCTCCTTAACCTCTATTCTCCTATACAACTGGTATTTGCTTTAGGGTCAAGTCTGAGATTCTGCCAGGCTTGGAAGAAATATCTTCTATGACATTCCTGACATACAGTCATTTAAATTGTAGGTGAAGGACTTCCCTGGTGGCCCAATGGTTAAGAATCCAACAGTGTAGTAGACACAGGTTCTGTCTCTGGTCTAGGAAGATTCCACATGCCACAGAGCAACTAAACCTGTGCTCCAGAACTATGAGCCTACACTCTACAAGAGCCCCGACTTTGGAGCCTGTGGGCTGCAACTACTGAAGCCTGAGTTCCCTGGAGCCCGTGCTCTGCAACAAGAGAAGTCCCTGCAAAAAGAAGCCAACACTGCAGCTAGAGAGTAGCCTCCACTCTCCACACCTAGAGAAAAGCCTGCACACAGCAATAAAGACACAACACAGAAAAAAATAAAAATAAGTAAATTTTTTTTAAAGGAGAGAAAGTCCACTGTTGTCTGACAGAAAAAAAATTCATATATTGAAATCTGTTGTAACTCTATACATTTACAACTAGCTATCAGAAGAAGAAATTAGGAAAACAATCCCATTGACACTTACATAAAAAAGAATAAAATTCCTAGGTATAAATACAACTAAGAAGGTAAAACACTTGTATTCAAAGAACTATATAACAATGATGAAAAATTGAAGACACACACAAAAAGATGGAAACATACATTCTGCTCATGGATTGGAAGAATTAATATTGCTAAAATGATCACACTGCCCAAGGCAATCTACAGATTCAATGCAATCCCTATGAAAATACTAATGATATTTCTCATAGAACCAGAAAAAATAATTCTAAAGTTTGAATGGAAACACAATAGGCAAACAATTTGAGAAAGAACAGAGCTGGAAGCATCACACTCCCTGATTACAAATTATATTATAAAACGACAGTAAGGGGAAATTAACAATAACACAATAATAGTGGGAGACTTTAATACCCCACTCACACCTATGGATAGATCAACTAAAGAGAAAATTAACAAGGAAACACAAACTTTAAATGATACAATAGACCAGTTAGACCTAATTGACATCTATAGGACATTTCACCCCAAAACAATGAATTTCACCTTTTTCTCAAGTGCACACGGAAACTTCTCCAGGATAGATCACATCCTGGGCCATAAATCTAGCTTTGGTAAATTCAAAAAAACTGAAATCATTCCAAGCATCTTTTCTGACCACAATGCAGTAAGATTAGATCTCAATTACAAGAGAAAAACTATTAAAAATTCCAACATATGGAGGCTGAACAACACCCTGCTGAATAATCAACAAATCACAGAAGAAATCAAAAAAGAAATCAAAATATGCATAGAAACAAATGAAAATCAAAACACAACAACCCAAAACCTGTGGGTCACTGTAAAAGCAGTGCTAAGGGGAAAGATCATAGCAATATAGGCATACTTCAAGAAACAAGAAAAAAGTCAAATAAATAACCTAACTCTACACCTAAAGCAAATAGAAAAGGAAGAAATGAAGAACCCCAAGGTTAGTAGAAGGAAAGAAATCTTAAAAATTAGGGGAGAAATAAATGCAAAAGAAACAAGAGAGAACATAGCAAAAATCAACAAAGCCAAAAGCTGGTTCTTTGAAAGGATAAATAAAAGTGACAAACCATTAGACAGACTCATCAAGAAACAAAGGGAGAAAAATCAAATCAATAAAATTAGAAATGAAAATGGAGAGATCACAATAGACAACACAGAAATACAAAGGATCATAAGAGACTACTATCAGCAATTACATGCCAATAAAATGGACAATGTGGAAGAAATGGACAAATTCTTAGAAAAGTACAAATTTCCAAAACTGAATCAGGAAGAAATAGAAAATCTTAACAGACCCATCACAAGCACGGAAATTGAAACTGTAATCAGAAATCTTCCAGCAAACAAAAGCCCAGGTCCAGATGGCTTCACAGCTGAATTCTACCAAAAATTTAGAGAAGAGCTAACACCTATCCAACTCAAACTCTTCCAGAAAATTGCAGAGGAAGGTAAACTTCTAAACTCATTCTACGAGGCCACCATCACCCTTATACCAAAACCTGACAAAGATGCCACAAAAAAAGAAAACTACAGGCCAATATCACTGATGAATATAGATGCAAAAATCCTTAACAAAATTCTAGCAATCAGAATCCAACAACACATTAAAAAGATCATGCACCATGACCAAGTGGGCTTTATCTCAGGGATGCAAGGATTCTTCAATATCGGCAAATCAATCAATGTAATATACCACATTAACAAATTGAAAAATAAAAGCCATATATTATCTCAATAGATGCAGAAAAAGCCTTTGACAAAATTCAGCATCCATTTATGATAAAAACTCTCCAGAAAGCAGGAATAGAAGGAACATCAGTTCAGTTCAGTCGCTCAGTCATGTCCAACTCTTTGCGACCCCATGAATCGCAGCACGCCAGGCCTCCCTGTCCATCACCAACTTGCTGAGTTCACTCAGATTTACGTTCATCAAGTCAGTGATGCCATCCAGCCATCTCATCCTCTGTCTTCCCCTCTCCTCCTGCCCTCAATCCCTCCCAACATCAAAGTCTTTTTCAATGAGTCAACTTCGCATGAGGTGGCCAAAGTACTGGAGTTTCAGCTTCAGCATCATTCCTTCCAAAGAAATCCCAGGGCTGATCTCCTTCAGAATGGACTGGTTGGGTCTCCTTGCAATCCAAGGGACTCTCAAGAGTCTTCTCCAACACCATGGTTCAAACGCATCAATTCTTTGGCGTTCAGCTTTCTTCACAGTCCAACTCTCACATCCATACATGACTACTGGAAAAACCATAGCCTTGACTAGATGGACCTTAGTCGGCAAAGTAATGTCTCTGCTTTTGAATATACTATCTAGGTTGGTCATAACTTTTCTTCCAAGGAGTAAGCATCTTTTAATTTCATGGCTTCAGTCACCATCTGCAATGATTTTGGAGCCCCAAAAAATAAAGCATCACTATGAACAAAGCTAGTGGAGGTGATGGAATTCCAGTGGAGCTATTTCAAATCCTGAAAGATGATGCTCTCAAAGTGCTGCACTCAATATGCCAACAAATTTGGAACTCAGCAGTGGACACAGGACTGGAAAAGGTCAGTTTTCATTCCAATCCCAAAGAAAGGCAATGCCAAAGAATGCTCAAACTACTGCACAATTGCACTCATCTCACATGCTAGTAAAGTAATGCTCAAAATTCTCCAAGCCAGGCTTCGGCAATACGTGAACCGTGAGCTTCCTGATGTTCAAGCTGGTTTTAGAAAAGGCAGAGGAACCAGAGCTCAGATTGCCAACATCTGCTGGATCATGAAAAAAGCAAGAGAATTGCAGAAAAACATCTATTTCTGCTTTACTGACTGTGCCAAAGCCTTTGACTGTGTGGATCACAATAAATTGTGGAAAATTCTGAAAGAGATGGGAATACCAGACCACCTGATCTGCCTCTTGAGAAACCTGTATGCAGGTCAGGAAGCAACAGTTAAAACTGGACGTGGAAAAACAGACTGGTTCCAAGTAGGAAAAGGAGTACGTCAAGGCTGTATATTGTCACCCTGCTTATTTAACTTCTCTGCAGAGTACATCATGAGAAATGCTGGACTGGAAGAAACACAAGCCTGGAATCAAGATTGCCAGGAGAAATATCAATAACCTCAGATATGCAGATGACACCACCCTTATGGCAGAAAGTGAAGAGGAACTAAAAAGCCTCTTGATGAAAGTGAAAGTGGAGAGTGAAAAAGTTGGCTTAAAGCTCAACATTCAGAAAACAAAGATCATGGCATCTGATCCCATCACTTCATGGCAAATAGATGGGGAAACAGTGGAAACAGAAGGAATATACCTCAACATAATAAAAGCTATATATGACAAACCCACAGCAAACATTATCCTCAATGGTGAAAAATTGAAAGCATTTCCCCTAAAGTCAGGAACAAGACAAAGGTGTCCACTTTCACCACTACTATTCAACATAGTTTTGGAAGTTTTGGCCACAGCAATCAGCAGAAAAAGAAATAAAAGGAATCCAAATTGGAAAAGAAGAAGTAAAACTCTCATTTTTTGCAGATGATATGATCCTCTACATTGAAAACCCTAAAGACTCCACCAGAAAATTACTAGAGCTAATCAATGAATATAGTAAAATTGCAGGATATAAAATCAACACACAGAAGTCCTTTGCATTCTTATACACTAATAACGAGAAAATAGAGAAATTAAGGCAACAATTCTATTCACCATTGCAACAAAAAGAATAAAATAATTAAGAATATATCTATCTAAAGAAACTAAAGGCCTATATATAGAAAACTATAAAACACTGGTGAAAGAAATCAAAGAGGACACTAATAGATGGAGAATATACCATGTTCATGGATCAGAAGAATCAATATAGTGAAAATGAATATATTACCCAAAGCAATTTATAGATTCAATGCAATCCCTATCAAGCTACCAATGGTATTTTTCACAGAGCTAGAACAAATAATTTCACAATTTGTATGGAAATACAAAAAACCTCGAATAGCCAAAGCAATCTTGAGAAAGAAGAATGGAACTGGAGGAATCAACCTGCCGGACTTCAGGCTCTACTACAAAGCCACAGTCATCAAGACAGTATGGTACAGGCACAAAGACAGAAATATAGATCAATGGAACAAAATAGAAAGCCCAGAGATAAATCCACACACCTATGGACTCCTTATCTTTGACAAAGGAGACAAGAATATACAATGGATTAAAGACAATCTCTTTAACAAGTGGTGCTGGGAAAACTGGTCAACCACTTGAAAAAGAATGAAAATAGAACACTTTCTAACACCATGCACAAAAATAAACTCAAAATGGGTTAAAGATTTAAACATAAGACCAGAAATGATAAAACTCCTAGAGGAGAACATAGGCAAAACTCTCTCCGACATAAATCACAGCAGGATCCACTATGACCCACCACCCAGAATACTGGAAATAAAAGCAAAAATAAACAAATGGGACCTAATTAAAATTGAAAGCTTCTGCACATCAAAGGAAACTGTAAGCAAGGTGAAAAACAGCCTTCAGAATGGAAGAAAATAATAGCAAATGAAGCAACTGACAAACAACTAATCTCAAAAATATACAAGCAACTCCCACAGCTCAATTCCAGAAAAATAAGCGACCCAATCAAAAAATGGGCCAAAGATCTAAATAGGCATTTCTCCAAAGAAGACATACAGATGGCTAACAAACACATGAAAAGTTGCTCAACATCACTCATTATCAGAGAAATGCAGATCAAAACCACAATAATAAATAATAATTTGATGCCAGTCAGAATGGCTGTGATCCAAAAGTCTATAAGCAATAAATGCTGGAGAGGGTGTGGAGAAAAGGGAACCCTCTTACACCGTTGGTGGGAATGCAAACTAGTACAGCCACTATGGAGAACAGTGTGGAGATTCCTTAAAAAACTGGAAATAGAACTTCCTTATGACCCAGCAAGCCCACTGCTGGGCATACACACCAAGGAAACCAGAATTGAAAGAGACATGTGTACCCCAATGTTCATCGCAGCGCTGTTTATAATAGCCAGGACATGGAAGCAACCTAGATGTCCATCAGCAGATGAATAGATAAGAAAGCTGTGGTACCTATACACAATGGAGTATTGCTGCTGCTAACTGCTAAGTCGCGTTAGTCATGTTCAACTCTGTGTGACCCCATAGATGGCAGCCCACCAGGCTCCCCCGCCCCGGGATTCTCCAGGCAAGAACACTGGAGTGGATTGCCATTTCCTTCTCCGATGCATTAAAGTGAAAAGTGAAAGTGAAGTCGCTCAGTCGTGTCTGATCCTCAGCGACCCCATGGACTGCAGCCTACCAGGCTCCTCCATCCATGGGATTTTCCAGGCAAGAGTACTGGAGTGGGGTGACATATACACAATGGAGTATTACTCAGCCATTAAAAAGAATACATTTGAATCAGTTCTAATGAGGTGGATAAAACTGGAGCCTATTATACAGAGTGAAGTAAGCCAGAAAGAAAAACACCAACACAGTATACTAATGCATATATATGGAATTTAGAAAGATGGTAATGATAACCCTGTATGCGAGACAGCAAAAGAGACACAGATGTATAGAACAGTCTTTTGGACTCTGTGGGAAGGGGAGAGGGTGGGATGATTTGGGAGAATGGCATTGAAACATGTATAATATCATATTTGAAATGAATCACCAGTCCAGGTTCGATGCAGGATACAGGATGCTTGGGGCTGGTGCACTGAGATGACCCAGAGGGATGGTACGGGGAAGACGGTGTGAAAAGGGTTCAGGATGGGGAACACGTGTACACCCGTGGTAGATTCATGTTGATGTGTGGCAAAACCAATACAATATTGTAAAGTAATTAGCCTCCAATTAAGATAAATAATTTTTTTTAAGCTACAGTAATTAAAACAGTATGGTTGTTGTTCAGTCGCTAAGTTATGTCTAACTCTTTGCAACCCTATGAACTGCGGCACACCAGCCTTCTCTGTCCTACACCATCTCCTGGAATTTGCTCAAACTCATACCCAGTTAGTCAGTGATGCCATCCAACCATCTCATCCTCTCATCCCTTTCTCCTGCCCTTAATTTTTCCCGCATCAGGGTCTTTTCCAATGAGTCGGCTCTTCACATCAGGTAGCCACAGTACTGGGGCTTCAGCTTCAGCATCTGTCCTTCCAATGAATATTCAGGATTGATTTCCTTTAGGATTGACTGGCTTGATCTCCTTGCTGTCCAAGGGACTCTTGAAAGTCTTCTCCAGCACAATTCAAAAGCATCAATTTTTCAGTGCTCAGCCTTCTTTATGATCCAAATCTCACATCCATACATGACTACTGAAAAAACCATAGCTTTGACTATATGGACCTTTGTCAGCAAAGTGAAGTTTCTGCTTTTTTATATGCTGTCTAAGTTTGTCATAGCTTTTCTTTCAAGGAGCAAACATTTTTTAATTTCATGGCTGTACTCACCATCTGCAGTGATTTTGGAGCCCAAGGAAAAAAAAATCTGTTACTGTATCCACTTTTCCCCCATCTATTTGCTATGAAGCGATGGGACCAGATGCCATGGTCTTTTTATTTTTTTTTATTGAAAGATAATTGATAATTGCTTTACAGAAGATCTTCGTCTTTTGAATGTTGAGGTTTAAGCCAGCTTTTTCATGCTCCTCTTTTCACTTTCATCAAGAGGCTCTTTAGTTTCTCTTCACTTTCTGCCATCAGGGTGGTGTCATCTGCATATCTGAAGTTATTGATACTTCTCCCGGCAATCTTGATTCTAGCCTGTAAGTTATCTAGTTTGGCATTTCGTATGATATCCTCTGCATAGAAGTTAAATAAATAGGGTTACAATATACAGGGTGACAACTGAACATCTAGAAGTTCTTGGTTCATGTACTGCTGGAGTACTTGAAGGATTTTGAGCATTACCTTGCTAGTATGTACAATTGCCTGTGCAATTGAATGGCAGTTTGAACATTCTTTGGCATTGCCCTCCTTTGGTACTGGAATGAAACCGACTTTTTCTAGTCCTGTGGGCACTGCTGAGCTTTCCAGCTTGTTGGCATATTGAGTGCAGCATTTTAACAGCATTATCTTTTAGGATTTGAAATAGCTCAGCTGGAGTTCTATCACCTCCACTAGTTTTGTTTGTAGTAATGCTTCCTAAGGCCCAAATGACTTCACACTCCAGGATGTCTGGCTCTAAGTGAGTGATCACACCGTTGTGGTTATCCAGGTCATTAAGACCTTTTTTGTAATTCTTCTGTGTATTCTTGCCATTTCTTCTTAATATCTTCTACTTCTGTTAGGTCCTTGCCATTTCTGTCCTTTACTGTGCCCATCTTTGCATGAAATATTCCTTTGTATCTCCAGTTTTCTTGAAGAGATCTCTGTTCTTTCCTGTTCTATTGTTTTCCTCTATTTTTTAGCATTGTTCACTTAGGAAGGCTTTATTATCTCTCCTTGCTATTCTCTGGAACTCTGCATTCAGGTGGGTATATCTTTCCCTTTCTCCTTTGCCTTTCACTTCTGTTCCCAGCTATTTGTAAGTCCTTCTTAGATAACCATTTTGCCTTCTTGCATATTTTTTCTTGGGGATGGTTTCCCTGATTACAAACTATATTATAAAGCTACAGTAATGAAAACAGTATGGTATTGGCACAAAAACAGACATATCAGTAAATGGGACAGAATAGAGAGCCCAGTTGATTGGGCAATTAATCTATGGCAAAGGAAGCAAGAATATACAATGGGGAAAAGAAACCCTCTTTAATAAATGGTGTTGGGAAAATTGGATAGTTACATGCAAAAGAATGAGACTGAACTATTTTCTCACACCATGCACAAAATAAATTTATAATGGATTAAAGACTGAAATGTTAAACCTGAAACCATAAAAGTTCAAGAATAAAACAGAGGCAGTAAGCTTTTTGACACTGGTCTTAGTAATATTTTTTTGGATATGTCTCCTCAAGCAAGGGAAACAAAAGAAAAAATAACCAAATGTGATTATATCAGATTAAAAAGTTTTGCACAGCAAACTACAACAAAACATAAAGGCTGCTTACTGAATGGGAGCAAGTATTTGCACACAATATATCTGATAAGAGGTTAATATCCAAAATATACAAAGAAGTCATACAACTCAACATCAAAAAAATAAACAACCTGATTTAAAAATGGGCAGAGGATCTGAATAGGTATTTTTCCAAAAAGGATGTACAGATGGCCAACAGATTCATGAGCATCTTTGTTCAGCACCACTAATCAGATATATGAACTTTATGTTCATTGCAGCATTATTTAATAGCTACTATGTGGAAGCAACCTATGTACACATTTGTAGATGAATGGATAAAGATATACCATATATACATATTATGTATGATGAAATATTACCCAGCCATGAAAAAAAGAATGAAGTGTTGCCATGTGACAACATGAATGGACCTAGAGGGTATTATGCTAAATGAAAAGTCAGACAAATACTATATGATTTCACTTATATGTGCAATCTAAAAAACAAAATAAATGAACCAACAGAACAAAACAGAAGTCATAGATAGAAAAAACAGACGGTTGCCAGTGGCAGGTGAGGAGAGGAAGAAGTAGATGAAAGAGATTAAAAGTACAAACTTCCAGTTGCAAAGTAAATGAGTCATGGGTATGAAATATACAGTGTTAAGGAAACAGTTTATAAATGGTAGTTCAGCTGGTAAAAATCCACTTGCAATATAGGAGATACCGATTTGATTTCTGGGTGGGGAAGATCTGCAGAAGAAGGGATAGGCTACCCACTCCTGTATTCTCGGGCTTCCCAAGTGCTAAAGAATCCACCTGCAATGTAAGAGATCTGGGTTCGATCCCTGGGTTGGGAAGATCCCCTAGAGAAGAGAACCCACTCCAGTATTCTGGCCTGGAGAATTCCATGGACAGAGGAGCCTAGGAGGCTACAGTCCATGGACTCGCAAAGAGTTGGACCTGCCTGAGTGACTTTCAACACCTTTGTGTGGTGACAGATTGTAACTAGACTTACTGAGGTGATCATTTTGAAATATATAGAAACATGAAATCACCATGTGTAACAGGAACTAACATAGTATTGTAGGTCAATTATACTTCAAAAACAAACAAACTCACATAAAAGGAAGTCAGGGCTTAATTGGCATGGTCCTGTTGTTAAGACTTCATGCTTCCAATGGAGGGGATGTGGGTCCGATCCCTGGTCTGGGAACTAAGATCCCACATGCTGTGTAACACGACCAAAAACAAAACAAAACAAACAAACAAAATGAGCCAGAGATCAGATCTGTGGTTGTCTGAGAGGGCAGGGGCAGGCAGAAATTGAATGAAGGCAATCAAAAGGTACAAAATTCCAGTTATAGGATAAATAAGTACAAGGATGTAATGTACCACATGAAAAATACAACTATCACTGTTATACATTCCATATGAAAGTTGTTAAGAGTGCAAATCCTGAGGTCTCATCACAAGGACAAACTTTTTTTCTATTTTTAAAAATTTATATCTATGTGAGATGATGAATTTTCACCACAGTTACTGTGATATTCATTTCATCACGTATGCAAGTCAAATCATTGCTGTATACCTTAAACATACATAGTGCTGTATGTCAATTACATCTCAATAAAACTGGAAGAAAATCAATAAAACACAAAAGCAAAGAAGACTGATACATTTGACTACATGAAAACCAAACTTTCTAGAATTGTATGATACATGAGTTATATCTCAGTGAACTATTACAAATCTGTTATTTCCTATGTGTCCAAAACTACCCTCAAGTCAAACTGAGAATTATTTGGAGCACACATGATAGTTAAAAGGGCTTCCCAGGTAGTGCTAGTGGTAAATAATCTGCAGGAGATAATAATGCAAGAGACGTGGGTTCCATCCCTGGGTCGGGAAGATCCCCTGGAGTAGGAAGTGGCAGCCCACTCTAGTATTCTTGCCTGGAAAATTCCATGGATGGAGAACCCTGGCAGGCTACGGTTCATGAGGTTGCAGAGTTGGACACAATTAAGCACGCACACACAGACACACGGAGTTGAAAGATGAAGTTCTTTAGTATACACAGCGCTCATACAAATGATGAAAGGAAAGACGAACAATCCAAAAGAAGTAGGGTCTAATAATACAGATAAGTTAGAGAAAAACAGAAAAATTTGAAAATAAACTTTTTGTTTTAAACCAAACGTTTTGAGGGTATTTGATCTTTGGAATTTAACCATGCTGCTTCCCACGCCCAGTGCCTCCAATCCTCCTTGATCTTTTAATTTACCTGATGTCTTTGCAATTGTTCTATGTGGTTAGTTTAATTGATTGGAACCTGAGTTAAAGAGATGCTGGTGTGACTTTGAGCCCCATCAAAATTAGCCACTTCTTGCTGAGAAGAACTATTTCATATCACACAACTTTGGCTGCCTCACAAGCGTGTGCCGTTATTCTCAGAAAATTTGAGAGAAATGTGGCTGGGTTGTTGCAAACTGTTGAAAGCAGTTTGTTGGAAACTTGAAGCATAATATCCAACTTATGCTGTTAGTAAAAGTGTCTTCAAAATAAAAGGCATCAACACTATCAGTCTTGGAATGACTTTTTCCCTTAAAAGTGCACATTCAATTTCCTTAATTTATACACTCATGTGGAGTGACTAATGTGCATAAAACTCTGTGATTGGGCCCTACTTTCAGGAAAATAATGTTTTAATTATATATTTATTTAGGTTATTTATCTTTTTATTATTAAACATTTTTATTGACATCTAGTTGATTTATAATGTTGTGCTAATTTCTACTGAACAGCAGTGACTCAGTTGTACACATATAAACATTCTTTTTTTATATTCTTTGCCATTATGGTTTATCTCAGGATATTGAATATAGTTTCCTGTGCTATCCAGTAGGAGGTTATTGTTAAGGAAAACCATAGTTTAGAGAGAAAGACTAAAAATAAGAGCTTAATAGTCCAAGGACAGTTTCTAACTTGGCATCTTATATTCAGTTACTACCCTGTTATTAATCTAGAAACTCAGAGAAACAAAAATTGTATGACTTCACTCATATATAAAATCTAAAAAACCCAAATAAAACAAAAGCTAACTCATAGGAAAAAAATCCACAAACTATAGTAAAAATTTGCTATAAAACAACTGGTACTGACGTAGTAAAGAATTCCTTCATTCAAAATTAAATATCTTCTAGGTAACAAGCACTGTCCTAGACATTGGGAATTTGATAAGGAATAAGATGCTGTCCTTACTCCCCAGGGAACGGTGAAGAATTATAATTTTAAAAAATATTTATCTATTTATTTGGCTGCATGAGGTCTTAGTTGTGGCACTCGTGATCTTTGCTAAGTCATGTGAGATCTTTTGTTGCGGTGCACAGACTCTCTAGTTGTGGCATCTGCGGTTACTGGTTGTGGCGCGTGGGCTTAATTGCTCCAAGACATCTGGGATCTTAGTTCCCTGACCAGGGATTGAATCCTTGTCCCTTGCATTGCAAGGCAGATTCTTAACCACCAGACCACCAGGGAAGCCCCAAGAATTATAATTTATAAGGCATATTTATATACATTGCTTTCCTTGATTCTCACAGAAGTTCTATGAAGTAGTCATGAAGAGACAGAGGCTCAGAGAGTTCCAGGGATTCCGCAAGGTTGATGATCAAATAAATCATAGACTATTCACACTGAGGTTTTTCTGAAGGCAAAGTTATACACAATAAGGATTAATATTTTGTGTCTGAACCTGGAGAAAATCTGGTGATCTGAGTGCTTGCTTTGTATTTCCTTTCTTATTAGGGTAGGCAAAAGGAAAAATTTATTCTTAGCTAGTAGAACATTTTACTTAATATTTGGAAAACCAACACTGTTCTGACTGTTTATCTCTTGAGACTACTTAGACAACAATCTTTGAGAGATCTTAAATGATAGCATAAAAACTCTAAAGTTTTCTCGTTGGAATTTTTGTTGTTTTCATAAAACTAACATAAATTCTGTTTAATGAAGTAGAGATTTCTTTTTATTTTTTTTTCTTGTCTGTAATGTGTTCAGTTCAGTTCAGTCACTCAGTCGGGTCCGACACTTTGCAACCCCATGAACTGCAGCACTCCAGGCCTCCCTGTCCATCACCAACTCCCGGAGTTCACTAAACTCATGTCACATCAAGTCGGTGATTCCATCCAGCCATCTCATCCTCTGTCATCCCCCTCTCCTCCTGCCCCCCAGTCCCTCCCAGCATCAGAGTCTTTTCCAATCAGTCAACTCTTCGTATGAGGCGGCAAAAGTATTGGAGTTTCAGCTTTGGCATCATTCCTTGTAAAGAACACCCAGGACTGATCTCTTTAGAATGGACTGCTTGGATCTCCTTGCAGTCCAAGGGACTCAAGAGTCTTCTCCAACACTGCAGTTCAAAAGCATCAATTCTTCGGCATTCAGTTTTCTTCATAGTCCAACTCTCACATCCATACATGACTACTGGAAAAACCATAGCCTTGACTAGGTGGACCTTTGTTGGCAAAGTAATGTCTCTGCTTTTGAATATACTATCTAGGTTGGTCATAACTTTCCTCCCAAGGAGTAAGCGTCTTTTAATTTCATGGCTATAGTCACCATCTGCAGTGATTTTGGAGCCCCAAAAAATAAAGTCTGACACTGTTTCCAGTGTTTCCCCATCTATTTGCCATGAAGTGATGGGACCAGATGCCATGATCTTCATTTTCTGAATGTTGAGCTTCAAGCCAACTTTTTCACTCTCCTCTTTCACTTTCATCAAGAGGCTTTTTAGTTCCTCTTCACTTTCTGCCATAAGGGTGGTGTCATCTGCATATCTGAGGTTATTGATATTTCTCCTGGCAATCTTGATTCCAGCTTGTGTTTCTTCCAGTCCAGCATTTCTCATGATGTACTCTGCATAAGTTAAATAAGCAGGGTGACAATATACAGCCTTGACGTACTCCTTTTCCTATTTGGAACCAGCCTGTTGTTCCAGGTCCCGTTCTAACTTTTGCTTCCTGACCTATATATGGGTTTCTCAAGAGGCAGGTCAGGTGGTCTGGTATTCCCATCTCTTGAAGAATTTTCCACATTTTATTGTGATCCACAAAGTCAAAGGCTTTGGCATAGTCAATAAAGCAGAAATACATGTTTTTCTGGAACTCTCTTGCTTTTTCAATGATCCAGCAGATGTTGGCAATTTGATCTCTGGTTCCTCTGCCTTTTCTAAAACCAGCTTGAACATCTGGAAGTTCACAGTTCACTATCGCTGAAGCCTGGCTTAGAGAATTTTGAGCATTACTTTACTAGCATGTGAGATGAATGCAATTGTGTCGTAGTTTGAGCATTCTTTGGCATTACCTTTCTTTGGGATTGGAATGAAAACTGACCTTTTCCAGTCCTGTGGCCACTGGTGAGTTTTCCAAATTTGCTGGCATATTGAGTACAGCACTTTGACAGCATCAGCTTTCAGGATTTGAAATAGCTCCACTGGAATTCCATCACCTCCACTAGCTTTGTTCGTGTGATGCTTTCTAAGGCCCACTGGACTTCACATTCCAGGATGTCTGGCTCTAGGTGAGTGATCACACCATCATGATTATCTTGGTTGTGAAGATCTTTTTTGTACAGTTCTTCTGTGTATTCTTGCCACCTCTTCTTAATATCTTCTGCTTCTGTTAGGTCTATACCATTTCTGTCCTTTATTGAGCCCATCTTCGCATGAAATGTTCCCTTGGTATCTCTAATTTTCTTAAAGAGATCTCTAGTCTTTCCCATTCTGTTGTTTTCCTCTTTCTTTGCATTGATTGCTGAGGAAGGCTTTCTTATCTCTCCTTGCTATTCTTTGGAACTCTGCATTCAGATGCTTATATCTTTCCTTTTCTCCTTTGCTTTTCACTTCTCTTCTTTTCACAGCTATTTGTAAGGCCTCCCCAGACAACCATTTTGTTTTTTTGCATTTCTTTTCCATGGGGATGGTCTTGATCCCTGTCTCCTGTACAATGTCACGAACCTCCATCCAGAGTTCATCAGGCATTCTATCTATCAGATCTAGGCCCTTAAATCTATTTCTCACTTCCACTGTATAATCATAAGGGATTTGATTTAGGTCATACCTGAATCATCTCATGGTTTTTCCTACTTTCTTCAATTTAAGTCTGAATTTGGTAATAAGGAGTTCATGATCTGAGCCACAGTCAGCTCCCGGTCTTATTTTTGCTGATTGTATAGAGCTTCTCCATCTTTGGCTGCAAAGAATATAATCAATCTGATTTCGGTGTTGACCATCTGGTGATGTCCATGTGTAGAGTCTTATCTTGTGTTGTTGGAAGAGGGTATTTGCTATGACCAGTGCGTTCTCTTGGCAAAACTATTAGTCTTTGCCCTGCTTCATTCCTCATTCCAAGGCCAAATTTGCCTGTTACTCCAGGTGTTTCTTGACTTCCTACTTGCATTCCAGTCCCCTATAATGAAAAAGACATCTTTTTTGGGTGTTAGTTCTAAAAGGTCTTGTAAGTCTTCATAGAACCATTCAACTTCAGCTTCTTCAGCATTACTGGTTGGGGCATAGACTTGGTTACTGTGATATTGAATGGTTTGCCTTGGAGACGAACAGAGATCATTCTGTCATTTTTGAGATTGCATCCAAGTACTGCATTTTGGACTCTTTTGTTGACCATTATGGCTACTCCATTTCTTCTAAGGGATTCCTGCCCACAGTAGTATATATAATGGTCATCTGAGTTAAATGCACCCACTCCAGTCCATTTTAGTTCGCTGATTCCTAGAATGTCAACGTTCACTCTTGCCATCTCCTGTTTGACCACTTCCAATTTGCCTTGATTCATGGACCTGACATTCCAGGTTCCTATGCAATATTGCTCTTTACAGCATTGGACCATGCTTCTATCACCAGTCACATCCACAACTGGGTATTGTTTTTGCTTTGGCTCCATCCCTTCATTCTTTCTGGAGTTATTTTTCCACTGATCTCCAGTAGCATATTGGGCACCTACTGACCTGGGGAGTTCCTCTTTCAGTATCCTATCATTTTGCCTTTTCACACTGTTCATGGGGTTCTCAAGGCAAGAATACTGAAGTGGTTTGCCATTCCCTTCTCCAGTGGACCTCATTCTGTCAGACCTCTCCACCATGACCCGCCCATCTTGGGTGGCCCCACAGGGCATGGCTTAGTTTCATTGAGTTAGACAAGGCTGTGGTCTGTATGATTAGATTGACTAGTTTTCTGTGAGTATGGTTTCAGTGTGTCTGCCCTCTGATGCCCTCTTGCAACACCTACCGTCTTACTTGGGTTTCTCTTACCTTGGACTGGGGTATCTCTTCATGGCTGCTCCAGCAAAGTGCAGCCGCTGTTCCTTACCTTGGATGAGGAGTATCTCCTCACCGCCGCCCCTCCTGACCTTGAACGTGGAATAGCTCCTCTAGGCCCTCCTGCGCCCACGCAGCCACCGCTCCTTACACCGCTCTGTAATGTGTAGCATAGGAATATATTTCATTTTCCCTTGGGGTGTTGCAGTCACACAGACAAAATACAACTGTTATTACATGAGCTTCTGGAATGCAAGAAGTTCATCTCATTCAGCTCTGTTATGTCCCTCTTTCCCAACTTGGCAAAATGCTATGAGGTACTTGGTAGATCTTCATTTAAACCTCAGGTTGAGGGACTTCCCTGGGGGTCTGGTGCTTAAGAATCTGCCTTCCAATGCAGGGGTCACAGGTTCCATCCCTGGTTGGGAAACTAAGGCCCCACGTCCATGGGGCAACTAAGCCTGTGTATCACAACTAGAGAAGCCCTACCTGCCGCCAACAGAGAAACCCAGAGCAGCCAAAGAAGCAAAAAACAAGCCCAACAATAAAACCCTTCAAGTTGAAAAGAGTTAGGAAAGAGAAACTGAGTTATAGAAACACTCTTTTGGGGGACACAGCAACATTCTTCAGGGTTAATATTTCAGATAATGTAGTTAATTCCAAATTTGCAATAAAAAAAATTAGCTAAAGGATCTATGAGTTTCTTTCAGTATTTAGTGAAAATAAAGTGCGGATGAAATGGCTTCTCTGTGTAAATAAGAGCATTCTGGTTTGAGTTTTGTGTTGGCCAGTATTTACTTCCCACATAATTGACACTTTGAAAAACACTTCAAGAAGGAAAGAGCTTTGACTGCAGAAAGAGGAGGTGGAGAGGCTGAGCAGCATTGTCAATGTGACTCTGTTTACACCGCCCCACGGACTGTCTAATGTTGGCCAACCCAGTAAGCTGGAATAAGAAACAAATCTTTCTGTGGAGTCTTTACTCGGTAATAACTATACTTGCCCTTTGACATAAGCACGGAGAGGGAGACAAGGGGCCACTCAGATCTTGAGGATTCTAATCCTGAAGTAGAGCAGAGGTCTCAGGTGTTGCTAGTCCATTTTCCCCAGGGCAATCAGAGGCCGAGAACCAGATGTCTCATTTGTTGCTTGAAGAAAATACCAGATCTAGTAGCCAACTTTCTTCGTAAGTGTGTGCAGATATTTGAGTGCTTAAATGGGGAGGTTGTAGTGTACTTCCAGAGTGGCACTAATGGTAAAGAACCTGCCTTTCAATGCAGGAGACGTAAAAGACAAGGGTTCAACCCCGGGGGTCAGGAAGATCCCCTGGAGGAAGGCATGGCAACCCAGCAACCCACTTCAGTATTCTTGCCTGGAGAATCCCACGGACAGAGGAGCCTAGCGGGCTACAGTCCACAGGGTCACAAAGAGTTGGATGTGACTGAAGCGCCTTAGCGACAGTGTACAGCAGTGGAAAAAGGCAAGCAAGGTCTCTGCTCTGAAAACATTCTCTGAAAGTTTTAATCCAACTATGTGCGTGTTGACTGAATTGTCTATTATCTGAGTCTAAGCACCCTTTGTCTTTTACTAACTCACCATGAAAATGAACAATCTGAGAGCAGAAAGCATGAATAGTATCAGATTCTAGCTGATAAAATGGATTCGGATCCCTTTCCTTTCTTGGAAAAGTGATCACTCTCCTTTCTACTACCTGGAAAGAATGAACACCATACGCGGCAGGTCAAAGCCAGATTCATGCAACATTAATGAGTTTCATTTCTGTGCTTTTCCATTTCTAGGATGTGTCCTCAATTGCATTTTGGAAATGTAAGTTTTTCAAGTGTGATTTCTATCTTGTATATACCAGTGTGCCCATGAGTAGGGAGCTGGCAAACTTTCTGCAAAGGATTACATAGTATATATTTTAGGCTTGCAGGCTATAGAGTCTCTGTCATGACGACTCAACTCTGCTGTTATAATGCAAAAGCAACCAGAGAGACTACCTAGATGGATAAGCTGGCTTGTGTTCCCATCAAAATTTATTTATAGACACTGAAATTTGCATTTTATGTAATTTTCCCATTTCACAAACTATTTTTCTTCTTTTAATTTTTTTCTTCAACCATCTAAAAATGTAAAGACCATTCTTAGCTTGTGAGTAATCAAAAAAAAAAAAAAGCTATGTTTAGTCCATAAATCATAGTATGCTAATCTCTGACAGAAAGGACTGGTTAAAGTTAATTAGAACCTGGCGATGAGGCCAAAGCTGTGGATTTAATCCTCATGTGAATGATCAAACCAACCTTTTGCATTCTCAAGTTTCACCCTCGGTTCTGGCTGGTGACTTGAAGATGTGGGCACCATGATAAGCCAGCAAAAGACACCACTTCCTCTTGCTTTCATTTCTAGGGGAGCTTGCTGATGAGTATTCACACTTTTCCCATCACTTGAAAGTTTTTTTCAGAGTAGGGTGACACAAACTGTTGTATGCATTTGACTTATCCCTTATTAAAGCAGGAAAGTCAGGAATCCATGAGGTCTTGTTGTTGTCATGTAGGGAAACTGGGTCCTAAGCATTTTGGATAATTTTCTGAGAAAACCCAACAGCTGTGTTATGCATACTTAATATTAATCTTGAACTTTTTATTGACCAGGAACATTTCATTCTGTGAATGCCCTAAGCAATTCCCTTAGGCTTCCTCTTGCACTAGGAAATAAGAGGAATACTTTTGTTTCCTGTTTAGGTCATCTTTGAACAGTTCTGTAAGACTCAGAGTTCTATTTACATTAACTAAGCATTGCGATTAGCTTTGTGCTATTTTCTTATCATTAGCTTTCCTGACCTAAATTTTCATGCGTCTTTCATGCCTCGTGATTTTCCGCTTTTGAAATGGCTTTGTTGTTGAGGTGAAGAAACTGGCAATAGGGGATTTGTGAAGCATTTTAGAGCCCTTGGAAGAGATTTAAAAACAAAGCCACTCTTTGTCTTTTATAACTGTAAATTGGCTTAAATTTCTCTGGTAGAAATGATTTTTCGATTACAGGTTTAAGTAGGTTCAGGGCTATTCCAGAAAGGTTTTGTCATGGGAAACATTTCCTAAACTTGATGTTACTATTTTGAGGTTTGAAGGACTGACTCCTGCCAAATTCTCTGTGTCATCGACTACACAAAAATGCTTGTGCAAAAGACCTGGGTTCAATCCCATTCTGCTCAGTTTTGAAAACCCGAGATAATGCTTGATACTCTCTTTTTCTTCTACCCCAATTCCATGAAAGAACCCTGTCAAATCTGCCTTCAAAATGCATTCAGAATCAGATCCCTTCTGACTTCTTTCTACAATGCTGCAACCCTGACCCAAGCCCAAACCTTTCCTCTCCTGGGTTACTGCAAAAGCTCTCCCTGCTTCTTCCCTGCTCTGCTTATTACATTGCTCTTCTTCAGTCTTTGCTCAACAGAGCAGCCGAACTGTCCAGTTAAAACTTAAGTCAGGGTCTTAATCAGGGGAATGGTAAGATGGCAGAGTGGGAACTCGGCTCACCTCCTCCCATGGGTCCACCAAAATTGTAACTATTTACAGAGCAACTATTGGTGAGAAAGACCTGAAGACTAGCAAAACAACATCTTCTACAACTAAAGATATAAACAAGGAAGCACAATGAGATAGGAGGAGGGGCGGAGATGCGGTATAGTCAAGACCCACAGTCTCAGGTGAACAACCCCTAAACAAGAGGATAGTTACAATCTCAGAGGTTCTCTGCAAGGAGCAAGAGGTCTGAGACATACGTCAGGATCCCAGCCCAGGGGTCCTGCCCTGGGAGGATGAGCCTCCAGAACCTGTGGTTTTAAAGATTAGAGGGGTTTACTTTGGGGAGAGCCAGAGGGTGATAGGAACAGAAACCCTCCTCTTTTTTCTTCTTTTTTAAAAAATATTTAGTTAGTTAGTTAGTTAGTTAGTTGCTCTGGAGAAACTCCTCTCTTAAAAAAACTCATTCATAGGACTTGCCCGATGGTCCAGGGGTTGAGAATACTGTTTGTACTCTGCTTCTATTGAGTCTGTCTCTGTTTTGTTACATTTGTTTGTTTCCACGCATAAGTGAAATCATACAGTATTTTTCATTTCTTGTCTGATTGATTTCATTTAGCATAATATCCTCCAGAACCATTGACGCTGTCACAAATGGCAACGCTTGATAACAGGAACTAACATAATGTTGTAGGTCAGTTGTATTTCAAAAACAAACAGACTCATCCTCCCAGTGCAGGAGAATCCGCCTCCCAAAGTAGGGGACACGGGTTTGGTCCCTGGTCTGGGAGGATCCCACGTGCCTCAGGGCAACCAAGCCTGCGAGCCACAGGTACTGAAGCCTGAGTTCCCAGAGCCCATGCTCTGTAGGAGAGGCCACCACAATGAGAGCCTGCACACCACACTAGAGAGTAGCCGCCGTTTGCTGCAACTAGAGCAAGCCAAGACCCTGTGCAGCCAAAAATACACAGACAAATAAAAACAATTTTTAAATATTAAAAAAAAAAATCATTCGTGGGGAGTTGCCTGGTGGGCCTAATGGTGTGTTGGCAACAGATCTGAAGAGAACTCATATGCACTATCGGTGGGAATGAAAATGGGTTGCATCCATTATGGAAACCAGTGGAGATTCCTCAAAAATTTAAAAGCATGGATATTCCTTGGTGGTCCCCTGGTTAGGGCTTGGTGATTTCACTGCTGGGGCCCGGGTTCAATCCCCACAAGTCATGTGTTATAGCCAAAAAAAAATAGAACTACCCAAGTAATCTAATAATTTCACTCCTAGATATTTATGTGAAGAAAATAAAAACACTAATTAGAACAGATATATGCACCCCATGTTCACTGCAGCACCATTTACAATAGCCTCAGTGTGTGTGTGTGTGTATATATATATATATGGATATTACTCAGCCATGAAATGGAGAAGGCAATGGCACCCCACTCCAGTACTCTTGGCTGGAAAATCCCGTGGATGGAGGAGCCTGGTGGGCTGCAGTCCATGGGGTCACGAAGAGTCGGACACGACTTCACTTTCACTTTTCACTTTCCTACACTGGAGACAGAAATGGCAACCACTCCAGTGTTCTTGCCTGGAGAATCCCAGGGATGGGGGAGCCTGGTGGGCTGCCATCTATGGGGTCGCACAGAGTTGGACACAACTGAAGTGACTTAGCAGCAGCAGCAGCCATGAAAAAAGAATGAAGTCTTGCCATCTGTGACAGCATCAATGGGTCTGGAGAATATTATGCTAAATGAAATCAATCAGACAAGAAATGAAAAATACTGTATGATTGCACTTATGCGTGGAAACAAACAAATGTCACAAAACAGAGACAGAGTCAATAGAAGCAGAGTACAAACAGGAGGCTGCCAGAGGGGAGAGATGGGAGGAGAAGGTAAATACATAAGGAAGATTAAAGGTACAAACTTCCAGTTATGAAATAAATGGGTCATAGGTATGAAAAGTACAGTATGAGGATATAGTTGATAATTATGTAATATCTTTGTATGATGACGCAGATCATAATAGACATTGTGGTGATCGTTTTGAAATGTATAGAAATATGGAATCACTATGTTGTGTAACAGGAACTGACATAGTGTTGTAGGTCAGTTGTGTTGCAAAAACAAGCAGACTCACAGATAAAGAGATCAGATTTATGGTGGGGGAGGATGAAGGCAGTCAAAAGATACAAACTTCCAGTTATAAGATAAATAAGTACTGGTGTGTTCAGTTCAGTCGCCCAGACGTGTCCGACTCTTTGCGACCCCATGAATTGCAGCATGACAGGTCTCCCTGTCCATCACCAACTCCCGAAGTTTACCCAAATTCATGTCCATTGAGTTGGTGATGCCATCTAACCATCTCATCCTCTGTCATCCCCTTCTCCTCCTGCCTTCAATCTTTCCCAGCATCAGGGTCTTTTCAAATGAGTCAGGTCTTCACATCAGGTGGCCAAAGTATTGGAGTTTCAGCTTCAACATGAGTCCTTCCAATGAACACCCAGGTGTTACCACATGATAAATATAATTAACACTGCTGTGTGTTGTATATGAAAGTTGTTAAAAGAGTGAATTCTAAGAGTTCTCATCACAAAGAAAAAAAAATTTTTTTCTATTTCTTTAATTTTGCATCTTTCTGAGATGATGGATGTTCACTAAGCTTATTGTGGTTATCAGCTCATAATGTATATAAGTCCAACCATTATGTTGTACACCTTAAACATATAGCAGTGTATGTCAATTATAGGCCTTACCCGGTGACTCAACTCTAATCTGCCTGCAACAACATAGAAGACAACACAGGAGACACTGGTTTGATCCCTGGGTCAGGCAGATATCCTGGAGGAGGAAATGGCAAACCACTCCAGCAATCCTGCCTGAAAAATCCCACAGTCAGAGGACCCTGGTAGGCTACAGTCCATGGGGTCACAAGGAGTTGGACACGATCAAGTCACTGAACACGAACCGCATGCATGTCAATTACATTTCAAAGATACTGGAAGGAAAAAAGAGGCTTAAGTCAGGTCATGCATGCATGATCAGTCCCTTAGTTGTGTTCGACTCTGCACCTCCATGGACTGTAGCCCCCCTGGCTCCTCTGTCCATGGGATTCTCCAGGCAAGAGTACTGGAGTGGGTTGCCATTTCCTCCTCCAGGGGATCTTCCCGACCCAAGGATTGAACCAACGTATCCTACATGTCTCCTACATTGCAGGTGGATTCTTAACCACTGCGCCACCAAGTCAGGTCATATCTGCTCTTAAAACTCTTTAATGATTTCTTCTGTATCTCAGCATAAAAGCCTAAAAGTCTCTGATGGCTTTATCCTTCACCCCAGGCCCCACTTCTCTTAACTTATATCATTTAACTTTCCTTATTGTTTACTCAGTTCCAGCCACACTAGCTTCCTTTTTTGCTTCTCAGACAGCACACTACTGCCCTGAGGCCTTGGTACTTCTCTTCCAGAGGCAAATGTTCCAAGCAAAGTATGCTTCTTTCAGATCTTCGCTTAAAAGTTATTTTTACAAACACATAGAATGGCTAAAATGAAGAAGACTGAAGGAGTTCCCTGGTGATCTAGTGGTTAGGATTTGGCACTTTCACTGCTGTGGCCCAGGTTCAGTCCTGGAGCAGGGACTGAGATCCCGCAAGCCACAAGGTACAGCCAAAAAAAGGAAAAGACTGACACATTCATATTTTAGCAGAGATGTGGAGAAGTTTGAACTTCTCTTCTGGTGAGAGTATGAACTGGTTCAATCATTCACTATTGATCATTAATTACTAACACTAAACATACTTTATGGCAGAAAGTGAAGAGGAACTAAAAAGCCTCTTGATGAAAGTGAAAGAGGAGAGTGCAAAAGCTGGCTTAAAGCTCAGCATTCAGAAAACGAAGACCATGGCATCTGGTCCCATCACTTCATGGCAAATAGATGGGGAAACACTGGAAACAGTGTCAGACTTTATTTTGGGGGGCTCCAAAATCACTGCAGATGGTGATTGCAGCCATGAAATTAAAAGACGCTTACTTCTTGAAAGGAAAGTTATGACCAACCTAGATAGCATATTCAAAAGCAGAGACATTACTTTGCCAACAAAGGTCCATCTAGTCAAGGCTATGGTTTTTCCAGTGGTCATGTATGGATGTGAGAGTTGGACTGTGAAGAAAGCTGAGCACCGAAGAATTGATGCTTTTGAACTGTGGTGTTGGAGAAGACTCTTGAGAGTCCCTTGGACTGCAAGGAGATCCAACCAGTCCATTCTGAAGGAGATCAGTCCTGGGTGCTCATTGGAAGGACTGATGCTAAAGCTGAAACTCCAGTACTTTGGCCACCTCATATGAAGAGTTGACTCATTGGAAAAGACTCTGATGCTGGGAGGGACTGAGGGCAGGAGGAGAAGGGGACAACAGAGGATGAGATGGCTGGATGGCATCACTGACTTGATGGACATGAGTCTGAGTAAACTAGGAGGCTTCTTCAGAAGCATACAGGTTTGTCCAGCTCAGGGCTACAGAAAGGTGACACCACAGCTCTTCCCCAGCTTGGGGAATACATGTCTACGACCTAATGCTAATTTAAGGCAGGAAGCTTATTCCACAAAGCCTCCTTCACCTCAACATAGAACTTCTCAGGCCCTGACACCTTAAGACACACAACCAACCCTCAGGTAAGTATGAAGTTTCACCAGATCATCAAATAAACCACAAAACTTGAGGAAGATTATACAAGGGCTGACATTTTTGAACCTGTCATAAAATATGACGAGACTATAGATCTCACTGTTCCTTTAAAGGAGGTGGTTATCAGGAAGGAAGTAGCTGATATCATTAGTTTTTCTTTTAAGGCATCAAGAGTCTTGACTGGGTCTTAAGCTATAGAAAAATGCCAGTATACATGCCATCTGTCATCTGCTGTCTTTTGGTATAAGCTGTCTTGGTGGGAAGGAAGAATTGGTTAGAAATAGACACAGTGTGCACATGAGAATATGTGTATCAAATAACAAAGTCAGTAGTGAAGCAATGTGTCTAACCATAATTAGGCTTCTAAGATCCAGATTCTGGGTCACTGAGCAATTGTGTTCCTTTCCTCTGAGTCCTGTCTGTCTTTTTTCATCCCCTCTGATAGTTTGTGGGCTGAGCTAACTTCCAGTCCTGCACTAAACATCACCCAGAGAATCTAAACACAAATACCCATTGGGGCTTAGCTTCCATCTGGGGAGGGAACTGTATGGATTAATCTCACAGATATTACGTTGAGTGGAAGAGGCCAGCTTCAAATGATATATACTTTCAGTTCAGTTCATTTCAGTCACTCAGTCATGTCCGACTCTTTGCGACCCCATGAATCGCAATACGCCAGGCCTCCCTGTCCATCACCAACTGCCGGTGTTCACTCAAACTCACATCCATCGAGTCAGTGATGCCATCCAGCCATCTCATCCTCTGTCGTCCCCTTCTCCTCCTGCCCCCAATCCCTCCCATCATCAGAGTCTTTTCCAATGAATCAACTCTTTGCATGAGGTGACCAAAGTACTGGAGTTTCAGCTTTAGCATCATTCCTTCCAAAGAAATCCCAGGGGTGATCTCCTTCAGAATGGACTGGTTGGATCTCCTTGCAGAATTCCATTTATCTGAAGTTCAAGAACAAGTAAAACATCAGTGGTAATAGAATAGTAGTGCACTCCTAGACTTTATTTTTGGGGCTCCAAAATCACTGCAGTTGGTGACTGCAGCCATGAAATTGAAAGACACTTACTCCTTGGAAGGAAAGTTATGACCAACATAGACAGCATATTCAAAAGCAGAGACATTACTTTGCAACAAAGGTCCATCTGATCAAGGCTATGGTTTTTCCAGTAGTCATGTATTAATGTGAGAGTTAGACTGTAAAGAGAGTTGAGCGCTGAAGAATTGATGCTTTTGAACTGTGGAGAAGACTCTTGCGAATCCCTTGGACTGCAAGGAGATCCATCCAGTCCATCCTAAAGGAGATCAGTCCTGGGTGTTCATTGGAAGGACTGATGTTGAAGCTGAAACTCCAGTCCTTTGGCTACCTGATGTGAAGAGCTGACTCCTTGGAAAAGACTCTGATGCTGGGAAAGATTGAGGGCATGCGGAGAAGGGGACGACAGAGGATGAGATGGTTGGATGGCATCACTGACTCAATGGACATGAGTTTGGGTAGACTCTGTGAGTTGGTGATGGACAGGGAGCCCTAGCATGCTGCAGTTCATGGGGTCACAAAGAGTCAGACACGACTGAGCAACTAAACTGAACTGAACTGCACTCCTATAGGGGCATAAAAGAACCTTCTGGGTTGCTGTAAATGTTCTATATCCTGACCTGGTCTGTGGTTACAACATGAACATATGGAAAAAGTCATCAAGTTGTACATAGCTGTACACTTTATATACTTTATATTATGTATATTATACTTTAATGATTAAGAAGAGCAAAAGTAAGGGACTTCCCTGGTGGTCCAGTGGTTAAGAATCTGCCTTCCAATGCAAGGGATGTATGTTCGATACCTGCTCAGGGAACTAAGATCCCACAAGCCACGGGGCAACTAAGCTGGTGAGCTGCAACTAGGGAAAAGCGCACGCACTGTAACTAAGACTCAGTGCAGACAAAAATGAATAACAACAAAGAAAAATAAAAGAAAGAAACAAATTCAGTTGTCTAAAATAGCTCCTTCTACCTTCTCACCTCTCCCTTATGATCTGGTTTATTTTTATGCAATAGCACATACAACCAGCTGACATACTTTATCTATAGTCATGTATTGGCATTTCCATTATTCATAGCTGTCTCTCTCACTAGGATGTAAGCTCTATGGGAGCAAGGACATTTTCTGTTTACTGCTGTACCTCAGAGCTTAGAACAGTGCTTGGCACATACAAGAGCTCAATAAAGATCTGTTAAATAAATGAGTTGCTATATTGCAGCTTCAGCACTGAATCTACTTACAAGTCAGTTTTTATTTGGCATATGAGATACTCGTCTTTCCCACTAATCAGCACTAAAATTAATTTACAAACTGATTACAGATTGAAAAATGGGTTTCAGAACAGTAATGTCAGTCTTTAGATTGAGCTGCAAGTGCTGAGTTTTTACTGACAGAGATGATAGTTGGTTGATTTCTGGGCCCAAATTTAAGAAAGCAGAAGAATGAGGGTATCAGTTCACATTTCTTTACCAAGACAGTTGAGTTGTTCAGTATAATTTTCTCAGAAGCCAGAGATGAAAAAGAATAAGCCTTTGTCTCCCTAAGCTAAATCGCTGTGCTGTCATCAAGATCTTTGACCCTAGAAAGAATTAGCAACGCAGATCTTAAGAAATGTGATATTGTAAAATGGACAGGATAGCAGCAGTGGTCTCTCCAGACCTAGAAAGCTCTTGTTGATTTCAAAAGTAAAACACAGGGAGAGGATAAGGAATACACAGGATAACTAAGCCCACGCGCCAAAACCGCTGAGCCTGTGTGCTGCCGCTCCTGAAACCTGCCCGCCTAGAGCCCTCCCACCACCAGAGAAAGCCCACACGGAGCAGCAGAGAGGCAGCATAACCACAAATCTCAAAAATAAATAAACAAATACATTGAAAAAGAGAAATACCTGAGTACGTGAAGAAATAAACCACATTTCTGAAGAATATTACTTGGCATAAAGATATTGATATTATCAAATTAACTTTTAGTGTGGGTTCAGTTCAGTTCAGTTCAGTTCAGTCGCTCAGTCGTGTCCGACTCTTTGCGACCCCATGAATCGCAGCACGCCGGGCCTCCCTGTCCATCACCATCTCCCGGAGTTCACTCAGATTCACGTCCATCGAGTCCTAGTGTGGGTTAGTATCCACCAGATCCTCATAGAGGAATTTTTTATATTTTTGAGTTTTTATTTGAGTTTTGAAACAAATTACTTTAAAGTGCCTTGGAGTATTCACTGTATAATTCTTTCAAACTTTCTCTTCAAAAATTTTCAGAACTAGTATGGATGTAGAGGAGTGAGCAGGCAAGACCAACAAGGAAAGTGTTACCAAAAAATAGTGGATATGAGTGTGGGCTTGCCCTTTCAAATTTTAAGAATGCTGTTTCCCTAATAAAAACTGGAACAGAAACCAAGACAGATCAATGAAATACAAACAGGTATCCTTGAATGGACTTTAGGATAGATAAGTCCATGACATTTTCATCATAGTTACTAATCAAACATTCATTCAAAGCTCACTGTGTGCCAAACACTGTTCTAGATTCTTTACATATATGTACTCATTTATTTATTTTTAGGTAAACATCTCTTTATCTTTATTTTCATTTAAGCTTTTTATTTTATCTTGGGATGTAGCCAATTAACAATGTTGTGATAGTTTCGGGTGGACAGCAAAGGGACTCAGCCATACCTACAGATGTCTCCATTCTCCCCAAACTCCCCTCCCACCCAGACCGCCACACAGCATTGAGCACAGTTTCCTGTGCTACACAGTAGGGCCTTGTTGG
Source organism: Oryx dammah (assembly GCF_014754425.2). Taxonomy (NCBI): domain Eukaryota; kingdom Metazoa; phylum Chordata; class Mammalia; order Artiodactyla; family Bovidae; genus Oryx; species Oryx dammah. The sequence continues at coordinate 51,845,524 of NW_024070192.1, read as the reverse complement.
TTAACTCATTTATAAATTAACTACTTTCATTAAGAATGGGTCTCTGGAGCCACACTGCCTGTGTTCAGGATTCTGTCTCCCATTTACTACCTGTGTGACTTTGGCAAAGTTATTGAACTTCTCTGTGCCTATTTTCTTAGCTTTAAAATGTGAAAAATAATAATTACCTATCTCAGGGTTCTTAAGAGGTTCAGTTAAAGTTGTATACAGGACGTATCACAGTAGGTAAGAAATGATATCATCAATTGTGTGAAGAAAATGGGATAAATATACCTAGTTGGTACCATATACTGAAAACAATTTCCAGAACCTAAAGAAGTATATGTTAAAAATAAAAGCGGGGAATTCCCTGGCAGTCCAGTGGTTAGGACTTGGCACCTTCACTGCTGAGGGCCTGGGTTCATTTCCTGGTTGAGGAACTAAGATCCTGAGTAAGCTGTGCAGCACAGGAAAAAAAAAAAAAAAAAAAAAAAAACACCAAAAACCAGGAAGTATGCATTATTTAGAAGAAAATGTATATATTTAATTAATCCTAAAATGAACAGGTTTCTAAGTATAAAAGGAAAAAGAAATAATAAACTTAAATATATCAAAAATTGAAAGTTAAGAAAAAGAAAAAACTTGGAAATAGAATAAATGGAATAGATGATGAGTGAATACACTTTTTAAAAAAACTGAAGTATAGTGGGGCTTCCTTGGTGGCTTCATGGTAAAGAATCCACCTGCCAATGCAGGGGACATGAGTTCGATCCCTGGTCCAGGATGATCACACATGCCTTGGAGCACCTAAGCCCGAGCACTGCCGCTGCTGAGCCGGGGCTCTGAAGCCTGGGAGCCGCAGCTGCTGAGTCCACGTACCCTAGAGCCTGTCCTCCACAACCAGGGAGGCCGCTGCAGTGAGAAGCCCTCGCACCACCACTGGAGAGGGTATCCCCACTCTCTGCAACTCGAGAAAACAAGCTCGCAGCAACAAAGTTCGATCACATGCACTAAATAAATTAAATTTAAAAAATGAAGTATAGTTGATTTACAATGTTGTGTTAGTTTCACGTGTACAGCAGAGTGATTCGGTTACACATATATGTATTTATCTATATTACTTTTTGGACTCTTTTCCAAGTTCTTACAAGATATTGGCCACAGTTCACTGTGCTACACAGTAGGTCCTTGCTGTTTGCCTATTTTATATATAGTAGCGTGTATCTGTTAATCCCAAATTTCTAATTTATCCCTGCCCCCAACCCCTGCTATCCCCTTTGGTAAAAATAAATGTGCTTCCTATGTCTGTGAGTCTTATTTCTGTTTTGTAAATAAGTTCATTTGTATCGTCTTTTTAGATTCCATGTATAAGCGATACGATATTTGTCTTTGTCTGACTTCACTTACTGTGATAATCACTAGGTCCATCCATGGTGCTGCTGATGGCCTTATTTTATTCTTTTTTATGGCTGATTAATATTCCATTGTATATACATATTGCTTCTTCTTTATCCATTCATATTTGATGGATATTTAAGTGTTTTCCATGTCTTGACTATTATAAATAGTGCTGCTATGAACACTGGGGTGCATGTATCTTTTCAAATTAGAGTTTTCATCTTTTCTGGGTATATGCCCAGGAGTGGGGTTGCTGGATTAAATGGCAACTCTATTTTTAGTTTTATAAAGAACCTCTGTACTGTTTACAATCCCATCGATAGTGGAGGAGGGTTCCATTTTTTCCACACCCTCTCCAGCATTTATTATTTGTAGACTTTTGGATAATAGCCGTTCTGACAAGTGTGCAGTGATAATTCATTGTAGTTTTTAATTTTTCCATTTCTCTAATAACTAATGATGTTGAGCATTTTGAATATGCTTTTATAAATCAGAAAAAAAACAGGCAAACTATATAAACATTTACAGAAGAAAAAATACAAATTGCTTAATGGCTACAAGCAGATGGAAAAAAATGTTCAGTCTTCCTGATGAAATATAGCTCATTTAAATCAATGAGATAATCAACTAATAAATTGGTTTGGATTAAAAAATAGAATGTTTAATGTTGACAAATGCATCATAAGACAGGCACTCATGTAAAGAATAAATGTGACATGACCTTCTGGAAAGTATTTTGGCAGATTGTACTGAGAGTTGTAAAATGTTACATATGTTGATCTTGTGATCTATTTGTTACGGGTTGAATTGTTTCTATCCAAGCAGCATGTTGAAGTCCTAACCCACAGTGCCTCAGAATGCAACCATATTCTAAAACTAGGTCATCACTGATGTGATCAGTAAAGACGAATTCATACTGGAATAAGGAAAACTATGGCCTCAATATGATTAGTGTCCTTTTAAGAAAGGAGTATGCCATAAGATGCTTCCCAGGAGGAACAGTGGTAAAGAATCTGCCTGCCAATGCCGGAGACACAAGAGAGACAAGTTCAATCCCTGGGCCAGGAAGATCCCTTGGAGTAGGAAATGGCAACCCACTCCAGTATGCTTTCCTGGAAAATTCCGTGGACTGAGGAGACTGGTGAGCTTCTGTCTATGGGATCGCAGAGAACTGGACACGACTGAGCAGGCACATGTGCACCCACGAAGGCACACGCCCTGTGAAGACACAGGCAAATAGAGAGAAGAGGGTGGAGTGGCTATGAAAGCAAAGAGTGGAATGATGTTATCTGGAGGCAAACCAATGCCAAGGATTGCCATCAAACAGCAGAAGATTGAAAGAAGCAAGGAAGAATTTCCCCCTTCAGCTTTTAGAGGTGCTATGGCCCTGCCAACACCTTGAACTGCTGGTTTCCAGAACCATGAAATGACGCATTTCTGTTGTTGGAAGCCACCTAGTTGGAAATAGTTTATGGCAGCCTTAGGAATCTAAAAATATTATCTTTGGGGAATGATTGATATGAATAAAGATATGTCCAAAGATACTTATCACTAAATTATTTATAATTATGAAAGTTTAGAAGTGACCAAAATATATAACAATAATAGAATCATTATGTGAAATATATTTAGAAGGCAGAATATTATGGTGCCAATAAAAATCATATTTTTGAAAATCTGGATAAATATTTCATAATATAATAAAAGTGACAAGAGGTAGCAAATAACACGGCATATACCATAAGATTCAAACTTTATTTTGAAATCATAATTTTACATAATTATATATTTATAGAAAAAAGCTGGTGGTAAATACAGGATCAATAGTGGTTAGATTATTTTCTATAATTTTAGATTATAGGTTATTTTCTATAATTTTCTACGGTTATCATTGCAAAGTATAAATATTAGAAATGTAAGAAAGAAGAGACATAGTATATTTAAATTTGATGGTCTCAGAGACCAGAAAGAAAAAAAAAAAAAAAGGAATTACAGGCATCCAGTTTATACTATTTCATTTCTTCACACAGCTGGGACTTGTTTTCCCCTCGAAATACAGCCTATTTCTAGAGCACAAGGTAGCAAGGACTTAATTCAGGCCCAAGCCCATGTTCCTAACTACAGAAACAAGGTCAGAGGCCATCAATTGGACTCTAGTATTTCATTTTCTTTACATCGTAGACTATAGAGACTAAGAAAAACACTGAGAAGATTCCAATGAGATACAGAGGATATTCATTCTCACTTGAAATGCTCAGTTAAATTTAATGATTACGTTTCTGTGACTTCCCTGGTGGCGGTCCAGGGGTTGACTCCACTCTGCCACTGCACAGAGCCCGGGTTCAATCCCTGGGTGGGGAACTAAGACCCCCGCAGTTACCGATCTTAGGTGACCCCAAGTGCCCAGCAAGGAGTGAAGCTTCCAGGCCTAGAGGAGCCACAGGAATAGGCATTTTCAGGAGGCAGGGTATGATGCCTCAGCTGCAGGTGCCGTGGGCTCCAGCAGGGCAGCGAGGCCTGCATGGCGGTTCGGTTACTTCACCCCACTGCAGCCTCCCAGAGGGATACAATCTCATGGTTCTCTTCCCTCCCTCCCCTCTCCCTCTCCTTCCCTCTGTCTCCCCTTCCCCCTCTCTTACAACATAGTGTTTTTCCACAATGCAAGTGCTTCCTTAGGATGCCTTTCTTTTGTTATTGCTGTTGTTGTTGAGTCGCCGAGTGTGCCGACTCCTTGCGACGCCATGGACTGCCGCGCACCAGGCTTCGCTGTCCTCCACCGGCTCCTGGAGTTTGCTCAAACTCATCAATGAGTCGAAGACGCCATCCAACCATCTCATCTTCTGTTGTCCCATTCTCCTTCTGCCCCTCCCCTCCCCTTCCTCTCTTGAGTTTTTTGCCTTCCTGTGACATTGTAACTTGGTATACTCTTGTGGTAAGGTGATATGACAATAAGTATCAAGAGCTTTAAGTTAAGGAAAACAAGAAAAAGGATAATTACAACCGTAATTTGTCTACTTGCCAGTTCTGTGCCACGTACACCACATACAGGATCATAACCTCAATCCCCAGAGGATCTGGGAGCTGTAAGCAAGGCATTCAAGTCACACAAGGGGTAATAGGCAGGGCTGAACTTATACCCAGGTGGTCTAATTCCAAATTCTGTGTTCCTATCCACTCTGCTACTTTGCCATACTATTCATACTCTTTGACTCTGGATTCTGACTCCTAGAAAGGTATCCAGTAGTCAAGTATGGATGTGAGAGTTGGACCATAAAGACAGCTGAGCTCTGAACAATTGATGCTTTTGAACTGTGGTGTTGGAGAAAACTCTTGAGAGTCCCTTGGACTGTAAGAGATCCAACCAGTCCATCCTAAAGGAAATCAGTCCTGAGTGTTCATTGCAAGGACTAATGCTGAAGCTGAAACTCCAATACTTTGGCCACCTGATGTGAAGAGTCGACTCATTAGAAAAGACCCTGATGCTGGGAAAGACTGAGGACAGAAGAATAGGGCAACAGAGGGTGAGATGGTTGGATGGCATTGTCGACTCAACGGACATGAGTTTGAAAAAACTCTGGGAGATAGTGAAGGACAGAGAAGCCTGGCGTGCTGCAGTCCATGGGGTAGCAAAGAGTCAGACACAGCTTGGAAACTAAACAACAAACAACAATAACAAATAAAGGAATCCTAAGAAAACCCTTCAGTTGTAGAAAAACAATGTTGTAGTGTTAGAAAAGAGAAAAATTTGAAACAATATTATTGCCTAACAATAGAAGAATGCTTGTTCTATGGTGCACTTATATTATGGAAAATCGTATAGACTCCCATGGAGACTCTGGAAGTATGAAAAAAATATTTCAGATACACTATTTGGTGAAAACAGCAGAATATGAATGGTTATATTCATCAACGGCAGCAACATAAAAGCATGTATGTATAGGAAATATAATTGAAAGTAGTTGTGGATCGTGGTTGTTTAATTGGACTGGCTGAATTTTTTTCCCTTGAGATTGTTTTCAGTTTTAAAACAATGATCTGAAATGAACAATCTTCTCACATAATCCCCTTCTCAGTACACTAGCTTCAGTCCAGTTTCTTTCTTTACTTGTTCCTCTTCTGCTCAGAACAGCTCCCCAGTTTCCATTTGCTTCTGCTGAACTCCAGAGCATGAGCTTTTGACACTCAGGTCCGTGTGCACAAGACTGGCCCAAATAGGAGCCACACATTTCCAAAAAAAGAAAGAAATTGCATATATCCAGAACTCACTTCACCATTTCTTCTATCTCTGCTGTGATCAGCAGTGTTGAGCTGCAATTTTTTTTTAATTTGTTTTATTTTTAAAGATATTTATTTGTGCCAGGTCTTAGCTGTGACGTGCAGAATCCTTTTTAGTTGCGGCATGTAAACTGTTAGTTGCAGCATGTGGGATCTAACTCTCTGATCAGGGATCAAACTCAGAATCCCTGCATTGGGAGTATGGAGTCAGTCACTGGATCACCAGGGAAGTCCTGAGCTCCAGGTTTTATTGAAGAATTTGTCTTTCTTTTTTTCCCCTCCACAAAACAAGGTCTTCCCCGCCCCACACCCATTATAACAATATTCCTTTGAGGACAGTTGTCTCCTTTATACACTTGCATACAGCTATCGGCCACAGGGCTTCTCAACCTCAGCATTATTAATATGTCAATTCAGGTAATTCTTTGCTGTCTGTGTCCTCTGCGTTATAAGATGTTGAACAGGATCCCTGGGCTCTTACCAGACGTCAGTAGCATCACTGCTCAAAAGTGTGACAACCTAAGACGTCTCCAGATGTTGCCAAATGTCCCCTGGGGCTGGAGGGCAAAATCACTCTGGATTGAGAACCACAGCAGCAGCAGCAGGATGATAACCCAGGGAATGCTGGCAGCATAGTGAGAACACGTAGCTGACTGTTATGCCCCACTTTAACCACAAGAGGTCTCCCTAGACCCAATTATGGTTCTATTCTGGAAAGCCCAGGGTGATGGCCACTACCAAATAGGTTAATCGTCATGATTTGGTGGGTGGCAGGAGCAAAAGGTTTACAAACAAAAGCATTTGATCAGTCTTCTGTGCAGAATTCCAAATAAATTAAGGAGACATTTCACTCGAAAAGAGGGAGCTTTATTCCCATAGTGCTGTCATTCAGTCATTAAGTCAGGTCTGACTCCTTGCGACCCCACGGACTGCAGCACACCAGGCTTCCCTGTCCATCACCAACTCCCGGAGTTTACTCAAACTCATGTCCATCGAGTCGGTGATGCCATCCAACCATCTCATCCTCTGTCACCCCCTTCTCCTCCTGCCTTCAGTCTTTCCCAGCATCAGGGTCTGTTCCAAGGAGTCAGCTCTTCCCATCAGGTGGCCAAAGTACTGGAACTTCAGCTTCAGCAACAGTCCTTCCAGGGAATACTCAGAGTTGATTTCCCTCAGGATTGACTGGTTTGATCTCCTTTCAGTTCATGGGATTCTCAAGAGTCTTCTCCAGCACTAGCCTCAATTCTTTGGCGCTCAGCTTTCTTTATGGTACAATTCTCACATTCGTAGCTTTGACTACATGGACCTTTGTCAGCTAAGCGATGACCCATAGTGTATGCTGTGCATTACTGATTTGCTGTCAAAGAAAGAGGAATGGAAAGTAACTGTAGTGGAGAAACTCAGCAAACATGACCTCAGCCAGGTGACTGAGGCCAACAGCAACACTGATAAATCATAATGATAGTACCTACCCTTGACATACATGATGAAATGGCACTTTACCTCTGTGATCTGCCTCCGCAATACCCTGTGACCCCCGTATAATCTTGAGAAAAAAGACAGCAGACAAATCCGAGTAGAGGGCATCCTACAAATACCGGGCCAGGACTACACAAAACTGTGAAGGTCATTACGAACAAGAAAAGCCTGAGAAACTGTCATAGCCAAGAGGAGCTGGGAGACGTGACAACTAAAGATAAGATGGCACGTGGATGCTATTCTGGAACAGAAAAAGAACAGCAGGCAAAAACTGAGACAATCTGCTGCTGCTGCTAAGTCATTTCAGTCATTTCCGACTCTGTGCGACCCCATAGACGGCAGCCCACCAGGCTCCCCCGTCCCTGGGATTCTCCAGGCAAGAACACTGGAGTGGGTTGCCATTTCCTTCTCCAATGCATGAAAGTGAAAAGTGAAAGTGAAGATGCTCAGTCGTGTCTGACTCTTAGCGACCCCATGGACTGCAACCTACCAGGCTCCTCCATCCATGGGATTTTCCAGGCAACAGGACTGGAGTGGGGTGCCATTGCCTTCTCCGGAGGAAATCTGAATAACTATAAATTTTAATTAATAATAAAGTGTCAGTGTAGGTTCATTAATTAGAACAAATGTACCATATGCTCAGATGCTCAGTCGTGTCCAACTTTTTGTGACCCCAGGCCCCTCTGGAGTAGTAGCCCACCAGGCTCCTCTGTCCATGGGATTTTCCAGACAAGAATATTGGAGTGGGTTGCCATTTCCTGCTCCAGGGGATCTTCTCGACCCAGGGATAGAACCTGGGTCTCTGGCATTGCTTATGATAATACTAATACAAAATTTTAATAGTAGGGGAGACTGTCTACAGGTGTCAGGTTATATGGGAACTCTGCACTCTGCCTAATTTTTCTTTAAAACTATAAATTAAGTCTATCAATTTTTTAAAAAGCATCCGATCAAGCGCCACATTGGTAAAATAAGTGAAGGAGATCTTAAAGTGGTGGATTTGCTAGAATTCTGATCAAAAAGGAATCATTTGATGCCTAGTGAGAACCAGTCAAGCCCCTTGCTTTCTGCCACAGTATCAGGTAAGAAAGGCAAAGACTGATACTGAAGAAAACTTTGAATGGAATAAAGGAGCCCAAATAACATGTAGGTAAATGCGCCCTGATCATACAATGAGAATATCAACTATTTATATCTCACTGATACCCCCTTTAAAGTTGGTACTATATTCCAGTTGAGGAAAATTGAATCTCAGCAAGATTATATATCTGCCTAATATCATAGAACTAATATATGGCAAAACTAAAGCTCAGCTTTTTACATCTGATTTTACAATCTCTGCTTTTGACTCCTGTTCAGTATTTCCTCCCTATATGTGACAGCCAGGGTTATTCATGTCTCTGTAGAGTGTATATTATGTAATTTTAAAAGCGTTGAACAAAAACCAGAAGTCTGCATCCTCGGGTGGCTCAGGATACCAATTTCCTTACCAGAAAATTGTGGATAATAATACCTGTCTTGCTTACTTCACAGCGTTATTTTAAGAGTCAAATGAAAGAATACATGAGAAAATGTCTTGGAACCTGTGAAGCATGGCATTGTACCCTTAACACATTTTCACTCATGCAGCTTTTTGCAAAGATGTCTGTGAGCTAATTGCCAGATGGAATTTGTGGAGCTGACGGAAGGGAGCTTTAGACTGGAAGGCTTAGAAGAGGACTGTGTCAGCCTCAAATCCTTCCTTGGAGGATAAGATCCCAAGCCTGTGGTCTTCACCACTGACTGCACATACCACCTCGGGTGCTTTTAAAAGGCAATGGCACCCACTCCAGTACTCTTGGCTGGAAAATCCCATGGACAGGAGAGCCTGGTGGGCTGCAGTCTATGGGGTCGCGAAGAGTCGGAAATGACTGAGCGACTTCACTTTCAGTTTTCACTTTCCACTTTCATGCATTGGAGAAGGAAATGGCAACCCACTCCAGTGTTCTTGCCTGGAGAATCCCAAGGATGGCAGAGCCTGGTGGGCTGCCGTCTATGGGGTCGCACAGAGTCGGACACAACTGAAGCGACTTAGCAGCAGCAGCAGCATGCCCAGGTTCCACCCCAGACCAATTAAATCACGGGCATTGCTCTGTTGGGAAAGCTCTCCAGGTGATTCTAATATGCAACCAAGGCTGAGAACTGCCATCCTAATTAATCTAAAGTTAGCCCAGTTCCATGGGGCCTACCCTACCCTTCCCGAGTAGGCTGTTCTGCTCTTCCAGAAATTGCTGGTGTTGGCACATTGCCATCAGGCAGTGAGGCAAAAATAAAAGTCTGGTCAGCCAAGCTGCTGAGACAGCTGATGATATTGTCATTTGACTAAAGGAAATAGGTCTGTGTCAGTTTTATTCAAAGAAAGAAGAGTCCAGTCACGGGAGGAAGAATGCTACAGAGGCTAGCTTTGCAATCCTCCAGCACTCTGCTGCAGCAGCAGGCCAGGAGAGCAGAGAAGCTGCTCAGAGCCTGTGTAAACTCAGCTCTGTGGGTCAGTTTATCTTGGCTATTGTGTTGTCTGAAGAGCTTTTTTTGTTGGGAGCCTGGGCCTTGGGGCCTGGCAGACCAAAGCAACAATCAGCTTTCAAGTCAGTGAATTAACACTGTTCAAAAAGTGAGACCAAAGAAGAAAAAGCTGTTGAGCAAGAATAACATTAGATGTGCTGTAGAGTGAACACAATTCAGAGCTAGAAACTCCCTTGTTTTAGAAACAAGGCCCAGGTTCTCATATACTACTTTTTCAGGGTCTTCGGCAGAAGGATTTAGGTTACCGCAATGCCAGAGAGAGGACTGAGATGAAGTCATCTGGGGAAACTGAGGATCCCTGTCTTCTAGGGTCTGGGCATCACGTTGACAAATTCAGGAATTCATTTTGCTCTTTGTTTGTTTTTCTGGGGAAGGGGGCTGTTCCGCAGCATGGACCAGGAGCCCCCCTGCATTGGAAGAACAGAGTCTCTAACCAATGGACTACCAGGGAAGTCCCAATAATTCATCTCGTCATAACTTAGAGGTGAGCAGTCTCTTGGGGACAGACCCACATTAACCAGGCTCACAAGAGTCCGATGTTGAATTACACCATGACGCTGAATGGTACGTTCTCAACCATCTGTAAGAAAGACAACATGGGGAGCCATGTTGGAATCATAAATGATACTTGAAAATCAAGAATGGAATTAAGAAATGAGTTAGGTGATCTTACAAGGTGGTATCATCAAGCTATAGTAGCTGAATTCATTCAGCCTTTCTGCAGGGGTGAACAATTAAACAGAATAAAATACCCCAGACTCTGGCTGGGTGTCTTCTCTCTGAACCACCTTGCAGTTGCTGACAAATTCTTGCTCTTGGGGAGTCATTTTTTCAAACTAGGGGCCTCCAGACTTTTTTGGTTGTACTTTCCTAACAGCAACAACAGCAATTAAAGTCAGTTTTTCAAATCATCTGTGGATAATTTTGATTTTTTTTCCTACCATCTTCTTGTCACATTTGACAAGACAGTTATTGCTTTTTCCTGAGTAATGTGGCTGACAGCTGATATTAAAGAGTAATGTCAACCTCACCATTTTCTTGTTTGCTTGGGCTTTAATTATTAGCATTATCTTTAATTTGTGGTTTCTCTGCAGGAAACTTGGTAAGCTCTTGTCCATTTTGTGAGGGTTAACTTAATGGAAACTGAACACGGTAGTGTAAGATTACCTGTAAATCCATTAATCAGGGCGCAGGAAACGGCAAGGTGCCTCAGGCTCTGCTGAGAGGAAACCAGTAAGTGAGGCGCCACTGCCAACATTTCCAGTGCGGAATTCCCATTCTTTGCTCAGATACCTCAGCAATGAATGGAGCTATTCTTCAGACCATATATAACACAATGCATTCACTCAGAGACTAGAATATTTTATAGCTTTGGATACAGTAACAATATACAACTGTTCTTATTTAGACATTGTGCCCTCATCCCCATATGGAAAGTCCTAGATCTCTATCTAGGCCTTCCCTGGTGGTAAAGAATCTGCCTTCCAATGCAGGAGACAAGGGTTCGATCCCTGGCTCAGGAAGATCCCCTGGAGAAGGAACTAGCAACACACGCCAGTATTCTTGCCTGGGAAATTCCATGGACAGAGGAGCCTGGCAGGCTACAGCCCATAGGGTCACAAAGAGTCGAACAAGACTTAATGACTAAACAACAACACAAATCTCTATCCATTTGCTGACTAGGGAAGTCTTTTGTGTAGACGTCCAGTCTCTTCCATCAGTCACGGTTTGATTCTCCTTATTGTTACTGCTGGAGGGGAACTTTTCTCTGAAGTTTTGGAAGTGCCTAAGGAATACACTGCTCTACACAGAACCATAAAGTGAGCATGAGAGAACCATGAGCATCGTCTCATTTCACTATTAGGAGAATGGTTTTATTTAAACTCAGAAGCAAAACAGCCCAAAGCAGAGCTAATTCGGTTGAAGGGATCAGGATGAACTAGTTTTTCCTCTCTCTCTTCAGAGACCTCCATTCCTGGGAAACTTTCCATTGGGTTTGAAAATTATGGCTCTGGAACATTTAAAAACTGGCTAAGATGAAATTTTCTTTGTAATTGGTGTTGTGCTATAGGTGAGTCTGCAGGCATTTGAGACATTTGTCTGCAATGGATTAACGACAAAAGAAAGTCTCCTGATTCATGGCTTTCTCCCAAAGATAGCACAGAATTTGGACTCTACAGTCAGACTGTGTTGGGTTGTTTTTTTATTTCCTCTGTAGAGAAATTAACTTTATTTTTAATAGGTGCCACATACACATGGTACTAAATGGTAAGGCTCCCTCCCATTCCTCACTCCCAGGCTCTCAGTTCTTCTCCCAGCAGCAAAAACAGGTACCAGTTTCTTGAGCATTCTCCTAGAGATAGTAATGGCATATTCAAGCATACTTCTATACATCCTACATATGTTTATATTAAAAAAAATAAACAGTGGCATACTTTGTACCATTGTACTGCCCCATGCCTCCCCTGCCATTTGTAGAGTTTGTTTACTCCATTCATTCATTCAACATGTATCAATATTTACTGAGCACTATGCTAGATTGAAACATTGTTCTCTACTCCTCATCCTGCTCTCTGCCTTGTGACTTTTGAGGCTCTTTCACCCAAAAAAGTGAAGTATACTCCTCTTCTCTTGACTTTGGACTTGATCACATCATTTTCTTTGAATAGTGGATTGCAGACCCAAGTGACAATGTGTCAGTCAAGGCAGAGGCTTTAAGAGGCATCACATATTACCATGTACTGCTTTTTTTTTTTTTTTTCCGATGCAAAAGCAAGCGTCTTTATTACCAAGCTCTAGCTGGGGCTCCCACCGTTACCGACGCAGCGGCTATAGGCTACCATGTACTTCTTAAACATGCATCAGTGATCCCTAAATGAAAAGACACTAGAAGCCAATTTCAACCCAGCCTGTGACCCTCAGCCTGGAGCATAGGTGCCTGAGAGATTCACGAGAGAAAAAATCAATGTGTTTTGCATGTATGGGTAAGCTACTGATATTTTGGTGGTGTTTTTTATGTGCATACTCAGTCATGTCTGACTCTTTGTGGCCCCACAAACTGTAGCCCGCCAGCCTCCCCTGTCCATGGGATTCTCCAGGCAAGAATACAAGAGTGGGTTGCCATTTCCTCCTCCAGAGGATCTTCCCAACCCAGGGATCAAACCCAAGTCTCCTGCATTGCAGGCGGATTCTTTAACATCTGAGTCACCTGTCTGTTAGCCAGAAGCGAACTAAGACCACTATGAGCCCAGGGACTATTCTAGGTGCTTAGGTTCATTGGGGAACCAAAGACCCTTGCCCCCATGGAGTAGCTATGTACAAACCTGCCTCTTTATAATGGTTTCATAGTATTCCTTCAGGCAGAGACACTGTAATTTATTCAATCAGTCCTTCACTGATGGATATAGATTATTTCAAAACATTAGTTTTAAAAGATGAAAATCATATTTTCAGTATAAATGCATAGAAACCATATATTAAAGTTTTATTTAACCCACTAATGAAGAAACCACCAGGATGACAAAGTTGTTTCAAAACAATATACAAGTTGAAAATCATAAAATCAGTGGATAAAAAGAAATTTTGAAATAGCAATTATGGTAGATAACTGGCTAATGTCCTACAGGGTGAAAATAATAACATTTGAGGTTCTCTACTATTGAACAGAAAAAGATAATCATCCCCAATTATCTGTTTTTTGGAAGGTATTTTCTGGTGGCTCAGTAGTAAAGAATCCTCCTGCCAGCGCAGGAGGTACGGGTTTGATCCCTGGTTCAGGAAGATCCCCTGGAGAAGGAAATGGCAACCCACTCCAGTATTCTTGCCAGAAGAAATCCCAAGGACAGAGGAGCCTGGTGGGCTACAGTCCATGGTGTCAGAAAAGAATTGGACATGACTTAGTGACTAAACTAAAACCTTATCAGGTTTAGAGAGTCGTAAGATTTCGGGCTTTAATCAATTGTAAAGTTACATTTCCCAGAGAGTCAGAGTTTTTGGTAAAACTAACGATTTTACAATATCCTTTAATGTCCATCTTTGTGTACATGTGTGAGTCCATCTTAAGGATAAATTCCTAGAAGTGAAATTTCTGAGTATATGAACTTCTTATTTTAAGAGAGGGTATCAAATTGCCCTTCATAGAAATCATACCAATTTACTTTATTGCAAACAACATACGAGTGTGTGTGTTGTCACAGCTTCTCCTATACAATGTTTTTGTTTTGGGGTTTTTGTTTTGTTTGTTTTTATTGGAGTATAGTTGCTATACAATGTTATGTTAGTGTCTATTTTACAGCAAATCCAGCACAGTGTTACTGAGCTTTTTACTACTTGTCAATCTGATAAGATAAAAATAGTACCTCACTGTAATTTTAATTTACTTTTTTCTTGTTTCGTATGGTTGAATATTCATATCTTTACAAGTTATTTCTTTTTCTTCTACTGTGAATTGTCACTTCCTATTTTTGCCTTCAGAAAAACTAGCCTTTAGGCTGTCACATGTGTTCCAACTTTTTTTTTCCACAGCTGCAGACTATTTCTAATTGTAGTTCTACTATTTACTATCTGTATCACCTTGGGCAATTTACTTAACGTCTTTGAATCTAAGTTACTTATCTGTAAAGTCGGGATAATACTATAGTCCTCAGTCCCACATTTGAAACCCTGGCATAGATGTGTTTTAAACTCTAGAATCATTCAGTGCATATACTGTATATTACACAAAACTGCAGGGAGTATGAGCTCTTCCAAATATTAATATTCCAGTAAGAAATATATGAACATGTCAGATGGGACTAATAAAGCCTATGAATGTCATGTCAGTTGAAGCTTGCCATCAAATGAGCTATGTCAAACTTAAAAAAAAAAAAAATCTTGAGGACTTCCCTTGTGGTCCAGTGGCTAAGACTCTGTGCTGCCAGTGCAAGGGGCCTGGGTTCAATCTCTGGTCAGGGAACTAGATCCCACATGCCCTAACTAAGAGTTTGCATGTGCAACTAAAGATCCCCACATGCCACAACATAGATTGAAGATCCTAAAGCACGAAGCCCTGGAACAGCCAAATAATTAATTTAAAAAATCTTTTATGGTTTTTTACATCAGTTTAAAAATTATGCAGAAGAGAGGCACTGTAATTGATTGTGAGGCATAACCTATTAATTATACCAATATTGAGACTAGCCCACCCAGGAAGGGCTGAAAATGAAAAGACACTCAATAAGAGTGAAAATAAAGGAGGAAAGTGCAATTGCTTGCATCCTCCCAAATATTTTTTACCCTACAGATTTAGCTATTGAGTACCACTGCTTTGTTATTGTTAGTGACACAACCCCATATGGATTGTGTCAAATTTTTAATTTTTTAAAGCTTTTTGAATTTTGCAACTGTGGGTAAGGTATGTAACTCCCCTTCCCCACAGGGGCAGATCTGTTCCCCGGTGGAATGGTAGGTAGGTATGTAAGGTTAGTACACCTGTGTTATCTTCCTCATAAGATTATTGTGATGATTGGATTAAAATTGAACAATGCGTGAAAAGTGTCTGTATCAGCTGTTGCATTTAAGATGGAAGTTCTAAACCTTTACAACTCTTGCTTCTGGGCCCTTTGAGTTTTGCTTTGTGGGAGTAATCTGCTGTTCGGATGAGTTTCCTGGTCAAAGTGATTGGAATATTTGAAGAGAAGAGGAGCGAAGCCTTTGTCCTCTTTGATGGTGTAGAAGAAAGAATGAATGGGCTTTGATGCCAGATAGATCAGAGTTCTAATTCCATAGGATCAGCTTCTGTAAAAAAAAAAAAGAAAAGAAAAAAAAATGGAGGAAAATACCTATCTTGCAGGTTGCTTTGAGGATTAAATATAACGAGAATAGGAACTGCTCTGTCCACAACACGTGCTCAACAAATGAGAGCAGCTGTTTTGTTCGGCGCGTGTTCAGGAGGGCTGACACATAACCCTTACTCACTTGCAGCCTGAAAAGCACATAATCAGCCACTTTCATGACTGAAAGTGAGGGACTTGGACAAGGATCAGAGAAAGCATTTATTGTACGTAAAGAAACGAAGCACTGTTGCCATGATGTGTCTGCAGGAAGATGGCACCAGGCCCTCCTCTGTGATGTAACGTCATGGGACTTTCCATGTTGGGGGAGATGGGAGGAGGGGTGGAGTGCAGCCTGGGAGGAGAACGCCCCCTCCCCACCCTGGCAGAGGGGACTGTTTCCCAGGTGGTGTGGCAGTGTGACAGCCTATAGCCTTTAGTGTTCAGGAAGTTTCCATTGTGCTGTGATTTTTAAGTGTAGGCAGCTCCTTTTGTGACAGAATATCCTGAAGTTTCAGGTTAATGTGGTCACACTGTCAAGCCAGACCACTATCTGTTGATCAGCGGACTCTGAAGACAGAGCTTATCCATTCCTGCTTGGATCCCGACTGGCTTCAACTCAGATATAAACCTGGAGGGAAGGCCTGTCATGTGCCGGGTGCTGAAAATATAAAGACGATCTGATAAGGTTCCAGCCCAGGAGGGACTGGCAGAGAGAATGGAGAACTGAGAACTCTTAACAAGGAGTGCAAAGTGTGGAGTGATGTGATAAGAGTTATGAATACACTGCTGTGGAGGGTACTGAGGGGAGAAAAAAGGGGGAAACTCCTCCAAAGAAGTGACATTTGATCTTTGGACTGAGTCCTCGAGTGAAAGGCTTTGAATGGGATGAGCAAAGAGCAGAGAGGGAGGGGGCATAAAGCAAGTGTGCCAGGCACTGTTCCAGGCGCTCGGGAGACAACAGGAAGAAAGAAATAGTCCCTGATCCGATCATGGAGTTTATAGTTTAGAGCTGGATGAGACAGAAAAGAAATAAGGCAATTTCAGAGAGATACCTGTTATGAAAAGCTGGAAGTAGGTAGAAGAGAGAGTACCTTGGCTTGGCGGGGGAGGGGAGCATGTAACGACTGGGGGGCCTCTAAGAAGGAAGTATTAAACCTCGGAACCAAGCAGTGAGAGGCAACCTTCTAGTGTTTCAGGTCAGCAAACGCTGACACGGGAACAAGACGAGGCTCGGTGTGGACTTCGAGTCCCCCTGTTAGGACCCCCACTTTCGCTGTCAGGGCCCTGGGTTTGATTCCTGGAGTGGGTGGGGGAGCTAAGACCCTGCAAGCCGAGTGGGACAGCCAAAAAGTAAATACATAAATAAAATTTAAAAGAAGAAGAAGAAAAAGACGACTAGGCCCAGAGTATTTAAGGAACAGAAACAGGGCCAGCTTGACGGGAGCAGTGTGAGCAAAGGGGAAAGACCGGAGAGGTTGGCTGGCCTGCTTAGCAGGGCCTTGTGGCCATCGCAAGGGGGTTGTTTAGAGGAAGAACCATCCAGCTGCTGCGGAGAGAATGGATTGGAAGCAGGGAGATCAGTTGAGAGGCCGTGGCTTACTCGGGGCAAGAGATGCTGTGGCTCCAGCCGGGGACGCGGCAGTGGAGACTGACATGCTCAGAGGAAATAGAGTTTGTATTTTTGAAGTTCAGCTGACAGGACCCGCCGATGCACTGCTCTGGGGGTGAGGGAAAGTAAGAAAGTGTGAAAGTTTTGGTCGTGTCCGACTCTTTGTGATCCATGGACTACAGCTTGCCAGGCTCTTCTGCCCATGGAATTCTCCAGGCCAGAATACTGGAGTGAGTAGCCTTTCCCTTCGCCAGGGGATCTTCCCAACCCAGGGATCGAACACAGGTCTCCCTCATTGCAGGCAGAGTCTTTACCAGCTGAGCCACTAGGGAAGCTCACCATGAGCATATACAAGTGACCTTTGAGACTTCCCTGGTGGTCCAATGGTTAAGACTGTGCTTCCAACACAGGGGGCATGGGGTCATCCCTGGGTGGGGAACTAAGATCCCACACTGTGAGCAGCATGGTCATAAGGGGAAAAAAAAGTGACCTTTTCACAGTAGCAGTGATGTCAATATGGCAACGGTAGGAATGTGGGGCTGGGGAGAGCGGATGCTGGAAAGAATGGCTGTGAATAGGAATGAACGAATTCAGCCACACACAGAGGAGACAAGGGTCCCGGGCCACTGACAGAGGCAGGCTGATACCTGTCTGTGGGGTTATCTGAACGAATTTATGTACATCTCTCCCTGTATTTTTCCATCTCATTTTTGCCCTATGGGGTAAATATCTGTCCATTCTCACACACTCTCCATAGGCTCAGCTGTCTCTCCTTTGGTAGATTCTTTAGAAAACTACCATTCAAGCCAATCAGGCAAGGCGGCACAGAATAGGCCCTGAGTGAATGTGTACTGAGAGGCCATTCAAGGTGCTTTCAGAGGAAGAGAAGTTGTTTCTGCTACTTTGTTTCACTTCTACCTTCTCTGGGAACAGTTCACAATGCTTGGCTCTTTTGACAAGGAGGAGGCATGATCCGGCTTATTTCATCTTTTTGGTTGGCTGCCTGGCTTGTTTCTATTGTCTCGGGTCTTGCAGTCTGGATGCCTCTTTCCAGTCTCCGGCATACACACAGCCGGCCTGCAGGGGTCCTCAGATTTCCCTCTGATGCACCTCACCAGGCTCGTCCTCCTTAGCTAACATTATCTTTTATTTAAAACAGTAGCCACCAATCTTGTTACATAACATACCAATATTCCAGGGTGTTAAACTCATGCAGGGCCTGCGGTTGGGGAGTGGTGATCTGGCAACAGGAACATTCACTAGGATATTGTTGAAACATTGTAACAAGTTTGACTTTCTGGACCTGCTTAGATTTTACTGCCTGGAGGGGACTATTTCAATCTATTTCAATCTTCTTTGTTTCAAGCTGTGGCTACTAAAGTCTGGAAAGAGGAAGATATTTGTCCAAGAGGCAGATTAGGGCAGAAATCAAGATCTCAGTAATCTAAAGAATCTACCACTTCTTCAAAGATAAGGATTAAGTGCTAAACCTTTCTTGAGTCTTTATCTGATAAGTATTTAAAAATTTTTTTGTTTTAAACTTTCCAAGTTTATCAACTGTGAGCAATGACAAGGTGATCTTGTTTACACTGAAAATGCTTACACTGAGACTGATACTATGTGAGATGCTGATGTGTTTCAGGTATTTTTTTTATAGTTTTTACTAACATTAGGACTGGATTCACATCCAACCATGCAACATATATTATCGGAATACAATCCAAATGAGAAATATATTAACCGAATCAAACGTATTTTAAAGACAGCTGGCTGGAGTTTCAGTGAAGTTTGAACCACCTGGGGATCTGCCTTGGGTACCATTCTCCACTTTCGGGCAAACCAGCGTGGAAAGGGGTTGAAGACAGCAGCAGCTCTAGAAATGTCTCACATTCTGACAGCAGCTCAATAAAACCCAAGGTTTCCTACTGCTCTCAGAGCAACTGCAGAATCCCAGAGGCCAAATGAAAAGGCTAAACTGCTCTCTGCCCCAAAGCCCTGGCTGCATTCTTTCTCAAAGTGACCTGTTTTCTTACTGGGAGACTGCCCCACTCCGCCCACCTGGTGCCTCCCTAGATTTCCTGATAGCCCTGGGCTTATTTTTTAACCTTCTCTTCCGTGAAAAGCACCGCTCCACTGACCCAGACTGGGCGCACCTCCCCGGTGGTCACTGACCCTCCCGAGTGTCCCGGGTGAGTCGTTTCTCTTCAAAAGCCTTAGAAAACCAGCAGCAATTGGGGGCGAGGGGTCTCCCAATGCCTGTAAATGCCTCTTATCCTGCGTTTAATACGCCGGATTTAAGGAGAGCAGAGAGACAACGGGAAATGACTTGCTGCTGAGTAGGGCCTGGCGGGGGCCCCCTCGGGCTGGCGTTATCTTTTTACACTCAGCTGCCCTGGGTCCCGAGAGCCTCTCCAGGTAACTTAGACTGAGTTGGGGGCGGCTAAGGCGTGAGGACTGAGTTACTGTCTTAGCTCCTCTAAGCAGAAGCAGCACTAGAAAGCGGCCCCCCCCCCCCACCCCGGGTTCTAGAAATCCCAGCCTTGACCTGGAGACAAACTCCAAACCCAAATAAACGGTCTCCGCCCGGGCGCAGAGAGCCTGCCCATCGTCATCACCCTTCCTCCCCGTTCGTCGGGCCAGCCGCCCCCCGCCTCGCCAGGCGCGGCGGGCTCAGCTTCCTCGGGGCCAGACCCCGCCGCCCGCCTCGCGCCCCGCACCCCGCACCCCGCACCCAAGCCCGGGGGGGCCCGAAGGGGGGGTGGGGGGTGGGGGGCGGAGGTCGGGGAAGCAGGAGGCGGAGTTCCGTCCTTCGCTGATTGGCTCGCAGCGGATGGGCTGCGGCCGGGCGCAGCCAACCCGCGGCGTGTTGCTATGTGCTGAGCCGAGGGGATAGGCGCGGGAGCGCGTCCGTCACCCGGCAGCCCCCGGCCCGGCCCGGAGGGATGCGGAGCGGCGGCGGCGGCGGCTGTGGCTTTAAGAGCGCGCCCGGGGCCCGGGATCCGGCCGGGCGGTCCTTCGCTGCTGCGCATCCCCGCGGAGCCTACCGCGGCGCGGGCCGGACGGGGCTGCTGGCTGCCGGGTGAGTGAGACGCGAGCGCGGCGCGCGTGGGCGTGGGGCGTGCTGTCAGCGCGGGGCGCCCGGCTGGAGCGCGGGGCGCCCGTCCCCGTCCCCCTCCATCCCGCCCCGGGGCCCCGGCGGCCCGGCTCCCTTGGAGCGAGCGCGGCACCCTCCGCCTGGCGCGGCCGAGGTGGGGTCCGGCGAGGGGGTCGCCCCGGGGCGAGGTGGGGGGGCCGCGGGCACAGGGGGCGGGGAGCGAGCCGCCGGGGCCACGTGACCGGTTTGTTTACAAACACTGCCGGGGCCCCGGCTGCGGCCCGCGGCGGGCGCCGAGGGAGCGCAGGTCCCCGGGTCGGGGCCGGGGACCCGGGCGACGAGCCGGGCAGGTCTGGAGCGCGCAGGGCAGGGGCGGGGGGTGTGAACCTGGAGACCCGATGGCCGCGCCTTTCTCAGCTTAGTTCCCGCGGGTTGGGACGAAGTGGGTTGGGGGCCAGGGTGGGAGTTTCAGGCGTTTTCTGTCCCCGATGTCGCTGGGTCTCTGCTGGAGACACTGGGTCCGGGGGCGCCGCCCTCGGTGTTCCCCCCCCCCCCCTCCCGCCTTTTGGGAGACTAGCCGCCGTCAAGATTCCGAGGAGCGCTTGGCCGGCCGCGGGCAGAGGTAACCGCAGCCGAGTTCCTGCCTGGCCGCCTCCCGGCGCCTCCCCAGCGCCCTTGCCAAAGAGGTGGGCGCGAGTTCACTCCTGCCCGACGGAATCAGGGGGCCTCTCCAGCGAGTATCTCTCGGGAAGTGGGTCTGGCGGGGCACCCCGGACCTCACTGCTTCAGGTGCGCCCTCCCTGGCCGCTGACCTCGTCTGGGTATCTTTACCCCAAGTGGTGACTTTTCTCTTGTTGGCGAGGGTCGGGGGGAGGGGAACCACCTGTTCTTTTGGACCGGGCCCAGGAGCCTGCCACCTCGGACTTCACTCTCGGCTTACAAGAGCTTACAAAGCCAAGGGAGTGAGCGCCCTCCGTTTTTCTGTGTGATGTAGCTGACCCGCCCGCAGTCCCGCGGCTTTGAATGGCCCGGGGAAACCGCCCCTGGGCTTCGCTGGGTTTTTTTTTTTTTTTTTTTTTTGAGCTCAGTTGCTCTCCTCGAGTCTTGAGGCTGTTTGCAGTAAGTCGTTGCTTCTGATGAGTTTAAAAGCCGAAAATACAGCTAGCTACTTTTTTTGGCCACATCCTGCTGGCAGGCGGGATCTTAGTTCCCCTACCAGGGATGGAACCCACGCCCCCTGCGATGGCAGCTGGAGCCTTAACCTCTGGACCACCAGAGAAGTCCCAGCTATTCCTTCTCCCCCTGGCTCTTTCTCCCATGGTCCTCTCTTCTGGTGCAGCAAGATGGGGCTGCGTGTCCTAGAGCATTGGGCAAGAAGGGATGCTTGTGTTCCACTTGCTCCCAGAACATTGTCCACACAAGGAACCTAGGGGATTGAAAAGCTAAGTGACTTGCCCAAGGCAACCGATGTCACTGGTTCTGGGGTGAGACGTGACCTCACATGCCTGATGCTGTCCAGATTCTGAGAGCTCAGAGCCTTGTGGTCAGTGGGCCTGGATTCACCCTTCCCTGACTTTCCTTTGACCTAGTTCCTGCCCCAGGACTGCATTGATGGATTGAACCTGAGTTCTCTCTATTCCTTAGACTGAGACTGAGCCTCCCCCGCCCCGGGCTCCCTACCCCCTCATAAGGGAACATTTCAATTCTTCTAATGTGTGATAATGAGTGTGCAAGTTCTTTACCAAGGAACAGGTCCAGCCTGGGGAGAGTTGTGCAAACTTCCCTTTGGTATCTTTCCGCATCCCCAGCTCCTTGAGAAGGGTCTGGGGCAGGAAGGAGCCTTGGGCTGACCCGCCTACTCAGTTTGGCATTGCCTCATCAGTTTAGGATTTGATAACAGCCTTTGTGTCTTGATAACTTGTGCTTGACCTAAAATCCAGAAGCTTGGAATTAGGGATGAAAAATGGGAAATAAACACCATGCATAGGAATAGCATAAAATATTCCGTAAAATATTTCTTCATCCCTCTAGGAGAGTGGTTTTCAAACTGAACCACAGTGATGAGTACATTTTACATCACTGTACAGAGGTCCACAACTGCCTAAGTTCCCAGAAACAATAATTGCCCTGACTACCTGCAGTGTGTTCTATTTATAATTTTTTCCTACTTAATTAAAAAAAATATCAACTGCTGGTCATGACTCATGGCCCACAGTTTGCAGAAACATTGCTGAAGTTCTCAGACTTAAATGTGCATGAAGACAACCTGGGTAGTGTTTAAACATGTAGTTTGTAAGTCCAGTCTGGAGATGTTTATTGTCAGTGGGGGACATTTTTAATAAGTGGGCCATGAAGTTATGAGGCAGATGGTTGATAAGAAACTCTGAACTAGTGGGAATTTGGGGCAGTGAACAATGATATGCAAAGCCTTGATCAGATTATATGACCCACTGTATACAAACCCAGGGCCACTCATCTGTTGCAGGCCCAGGCTTTGAAACGTAAGGGTATAGTGTTTGCTTTCAACTGCCTTGAAGCATTGGCCCTGAGAGGTAGGCATAGGCCCTGTTACTCCCGCAGCACCCTGCTCCAGTCCATTTGAGGGCTGCTGATCACTATTCTGTATGACTGGATGTTTCTAAGTGTGTGGGGTTGGGGTTTTGAGTAGTGCCGTTGAACCTCCTGCATTATCCCCAGATTTAGGTGAATTTTCAGTGTTTTAACGATTTTAATTATGTTGAGTTAATGATAACAGTCATTGTGCCTGGGACATTAACAGTCTGGCCAGCAGGAAAGGTTGATTTTGTTTAGTATCTGGGTGTTCCGGGCTGTGTAATCTGGAGGAAGGGCATACTGGTGATTTTATTTTTTTGTTGGGAGTGGGGAGGGGAGCCATGGGTTTGTCTGTTAATAAGAAGTGACAGCAAGTTTCCATGCCCCCTTGCCGACCTCAGCCCAGCTTTCCTGGGTGATGATGGCTCGGCTCCTGTGTGCAGTCACCGTTTTCTGATGCTGTTACCTGTCTCTGTTACCCGTTCCCTGGTAGCTCAGTTGGTAAAGAATCTGCCTGCAATGCAGGAGACTGGGGTTGGATCCTGGAGAAGGAAATGGCAAACCACTCCAGTATCCTTGCCTGGAAAATCCCATGGACAGAGGAGCCTGATGGGCTACAGTCCATGGGATCGCAAAGACTCGGACACGACTGAGAGACTAGCACTTTCACATCGCTTTACCTGTCTCTGCTTTCAAGCAGAAACATACACACCTGTTGCTTCCACATGTTGGATGTTTCCCACTTAGTTCTTGTGTCCAAACACGTTGGTATAAGAAGTTTCCTCGAATTAATCAAAGCTGCAATTTAGCTTCAGAAAAGATTCAAATTCATACTTCTGTGGTCCTTCCTGCCAAGGGTATGCCTTATTTGGGAAGGCTAACAGTGGGATTGTTGAAATTAACTTTAATAATATTCAGTTTGGTCAAGCAGCTCACATGGAGAGTGTTGAGTTTTGAGCCTTTGGAAAAGAAAAGAAAGCAACAAAAGGATAGCCAAGGATACGACATTCTAGGATAGGAAGAGCAGGTGGGATTCAAATAGAGGTCTGGATCAGTTTTCTTTGTAAATTATCTTGGTATTTCCCTAGAGTCTTGTCAACCAAACCACCAGTTGCTCTGACAATTACAACTCTGGAAAAGGAACTCTTTTTTACTTTTAGCATCTAGTGATGGAAAGCAGGTTTCCGCGGCAGCTCAGTGGTAAAGAATTCGCCTGCAATGCCGGAGATGCCGGTTCAATTCCTGGGTCAGGAAGATCCCCTGGAGAATGAAATGGCAACCCACTGCAGTATTCTTGCCTGGAGAATGCCATGGACAGAGGAGCCTGGTGGGCTACAGTCC
The DNA here is from genome assembly GCF_014754425.2 of Oryx dammah. Lineage (NCBI taxonomy): Eukaryota > Metazoa > Chordata > Mammalia > Artiodactyla > Bovidae > Oryx > Oryx dammah. The sequence continues at coordinate 51,821,421 of NW_024070192.1, read as the reverse complement.
ATGGGGTTGCAAAAGACTTAGGGACTAAACAACAACAAACTGTGGAAAACCAGGGCCTACAGGCTAAAGGGATTCCCTTACAAGTTTTGAGTTTGGTGCTACTATCCCTAACAAAAGTGGTACTGCATCTCTCTGGATTTCCCTTGGAGCTTTGACTTCCCTTGGAGCTTCCCTTGGAGCCTTGGAAACTTTAAACTAGGATTATGCCATTACCCTTCAGAAAGCATCCACCTCCTTTCCCTGTAGCCCCGTCTCCCATCTTCTCCCACCTCATTCCCTACCAGTCTTCACTTAGTCTGTTCTACTTCAGACTGGCTTCAGTCTGCTGCAGTGGCCTTCCTGAAGTTTCTAAAACATGTAAGGTTTGTTTTTGTCATTGGGCCTTTCTGCTGGTGCCTGGTCTCCAAATTTTTGCATGATTGAGTTTCCTCACTTGCTGCTCAGAGAGCCCCTCCCTGACCTGTTATCTAGAACAGTTCTCCTTCCCTTCCCCTCAGCCTCTCTTAATCCCCTTAATTTTTTTTTTTTCAAAGCACTTTAATACTATCTGGAAGTGTATTGTCTACTTGATGGCTGGATTGGAAGCTCCTGTGTCTTGCTCACTGCTGACAGTGCCTGGCAGGGAGTAGCACAGGGTAAATATCTAATTGTTGCTGGAGTGAATGAATGAATGAATGACCAAGAGAGCCAAAATTTAGAGTCTTTTAAGAGTAGAAACTGTGAACAAAGCTAGTGGAGGCGATGGAATTCCAGTTAAGCTAATTCAAATCCTAAAAGATGATGCTGTGAAAGTGCTGCACTCAATATGCCAGCAAATTTGGAAAACTCAGTAGTGGACACAGGACTGGAAAAGGTCAGTTTTCATTCCAATCCCTAAGAAAGGCAATGCCAAAGAATGCTCAAACTACCGCACAGTTGTACTCATCTCACACTCTAGTAAAGTAATGCTCAGGATTCTCCAAGCCAGACCTCAACAGTACATGAACTGTGAACTTTCAAATGTTCAAGCTGGATTTAGAAAAGGCAGAGGAACCAGAGATCAAATTGCCAACATTTGCTGGATCATCAAAAAAGCAGAGAGTTCCAGAAAAACATCTACTTCTGCTTAATTGACTACACCAAAGCCTTTGACTGTGTAGATCACAATAAACTGTGGAAAATTCTTCAAGAGATGGGAATACCAGACCACCTGACCTGCCTCCTGACAAAGCTGTATGCAGGTCAGGAAGCAACAGTTAGATCGGGACCTGGAACAACAGACTGGTTCCAAATCAGGAAAGGAGTATGTCAAGGCTGTGTATTGTCACCCTGCTTATTTAACTTATATGCAGAGTACATCATGAGAAATGCTGGGCTAGATGAAGCAAAAGTTGGAATCAGGATTGCAGGAGAAATGTCAATAACCTCAGATATGCAGATGACACCACACTTATGGCAGACAGCAAAGAACTAAAGAGCCTGTTGATGAAAGTGAAACAGGAAAGTGAAAAAGTTGGCTTAAAGCTCAACAGTAAAAAAACTAAGATCATGGCATCTGGTCCCATCACTTCATGGAAAATAGATGGGGAAACAATGGAAACAGTGACAGACTTTATTTTTTGGGTGTTCCAAAATCACTGCAGATGGTGACTGCAGCCACGAAATTAAAAGACGCTTGCTCCTTAGAAGAAAAGTTATGACCAACCTAGACAGCATATTAAAAGCAGAGATATTACGTTGCCCACAAAAGTCCATCTAGTCAAAGCTATGGTTTATCCAGTAGTCATGTATGGATGTGAGAGTTGGACCACAGAGAAAGCTGAGCAGTGAGAATTGATGCTTTTGAACTGTGGTGTTGGAGAAGATTCTTGAGAGTCTCTTGGACATCAAGGAGATCCAGCCAGTCCATCCTAAAGGAAATCAGTCCTGAATGTTCATTGGAAGGACTGATGCTGAAGCTGAAACTCCAATTCTTTGGCCACCTAATGGGAAGAACTGACTCATTTGAAAAGATCCTGATGCTGGGAAAGATTGAAGGCAGGAGGAGAAGGGGGCGACAGAGGATGAGATGGTTGGATGGCATCACTGACTCAATGGACATGAGTCTGAGTAAACTCCGGGAGCTGGTGATGGAAGGGAGGCCTGGTGTGCTGCAGTCCATGGGGTAGCAAAGAGTCGGACACAACTGAGGGACTGGACTGAAGAGTAGGAAATGACTTTCTTTTCTGTTTTGTTTTGTTTTTTAAGTTTTCTTGGAGTATAGTTGGTTTACAATGTGTTAATTTCTACTGTACAGCAAAGTGGATCAGGTATGTGTGTATAATACATATATCCCCTCTTTTTTGGATTTCCTTCCCATTTAGGTCATCCCAGGGCATTGAGCAGAGTTCCCTATGCTGTGTAGTAGGTTTTCATTGGTCATTTATTTTATAATATTTTGTTTTCAAGAGAAGAGGAGGTTTTCTCTTCCTTTTCTTGAGGATTCCTGTTCCTGTAGAATTACTTTCTTTTGGGATTGCTGCTTCTCACAAATTTTTCATCCTTTTATTCTTTTTGTAGGTTGCCAAAGTCTCTAAAAGCTCCACTGTTATTTTTTTGTTGTTAATAACTCTTGCCTGCTCTACTAGCCTCACTCTAGGCTTCATTGTTCGGACAAACATAGTAATCGTGTTTCATTAATACTAGGCACTATAAGTAGAGCTAAGAATCTTGACTTTGGAACCAGAAAACTCTGTGACCTTGGACATTTTCTCTCAGTCTCTGCTCTTTATTTGTTAAATGAGACTAATGGTAGTTACTATCACACAGTGTTGATGGGAGGATTAAATGAGAGAGTGCACAGGAACCCAGGCCCGGGGCCTGTTGCATAAGCACTTGGTATTAGCTATTAATAGCAAGAGTAATGTTAACAGTTAGATTCTCTCTCTCTCTCACTGTCAGGAATTCCCATTGATTTCGGAGTGCAGTAAGACAGGGAAAACTACCAAATTTTAAATTAATGTAAGTAAATGAAGACCAGAAAGGTCACTTAGATTTATCAGAACTGGAATGGAATGTAGAAGTCATCTAATTGGAAACCGCTAACCAACTCTTAATAAACATCCATGTGGAAGAAGTAATATTTATAGAAGTGTTTGGAAGAACAAGTTGTCTACCTGGTCTTAGTTTTATCCTTGACTTAAGTTGGGCCAACTGAAAGCTGCATACTTGGGCCATGTTAGCTCAGCCCCACCAGAATTACTTTCACTGAGATGAACTTGAGATGGGTGTCCTGCCCTTTGCTTTATGGACTGATGTTCTTCAAAATAGCTTTATGTAACTTGCTACTATATTTCTTGTAAGAGTTTACATAGTTGAAGACTTAAGGTACAGCTTCACTTAATGTCTCTGTTAAGTTAATTGGAGAAATTTTCTTTTAGAATCTGGTGCCAGGAAAAGCTTTGCCTCTCCCAGGGAACTGGCATGACTTTCCTTTGTGGACAATCGGGTGTAACTGATCATGTTTCTCTTTTTGCTTTGGCTGCCAGGAAGCAGAGAAACAAATTTGTGGCTTGACTTTAGTAACTGTCGGGCCCCGTATCCCAATTTTTTCCAGTGGTAACTTTATCCTTTTATTTTCCCTGCTTTCAAGCTGATGGTTTATAACTCTGTATTATTTAGATATTTGCTGGATGGGGCATTCAAACGTTGAGGCTCAAACAGGCAATAAGAACTTGCTTATTAATACACAGAGCTAAGTAGGGCACATGATGGACTCTAAACTGTATCTTTCATTTCTCAGGTCCGGGCTCTTACAACTCCTGTGCATTCTGGAAGAGTACCAACTCCTGACTTAAACTCTAAAGAACTCATAATGTCTCAATGCTAGGCCAAGCCTCCCTTCTCTCTTGGGGTGGGGCTGAGCAGCATCTGCCAGTGAGGTGTGGCGCTACCACCTGAATCCCTGTTTCCTGGCTGGGTCACTGACCTCTCCGGTCTCCTGTGTTACGGGGCAGTCAGGCCTCCCCTGTGGTCTTGGGAATGCAGTATGTCCAGACTTAGTGGGCTTTAGCTGAAATGAGAGTCCCTGCTCAGGATGAAGTCAGCCTCTAGTGTCTGGAGTTCCCTTGGCTGTTTCTGGCCATGAAAGAAAGGCTTGATATTCAGATGGCAGATGAGTGCCTGATGCTGTTTACTCGCTAAGTCGTGTCTGACTCTTTGCCACCCCATGGGCTGTTGCCCACCAGGCTCCTCTGTTTTCATGGGATTTCCTGGGCAAGAATACTAGAGTGGGTTGCCATTTCCTTCTCCAGGGGATCTTCCCAACCCAGGGATAGAACCCATGTCTCCTGCTTGGCAGATAGATTCTTTACCACTGAGCCACTGGGAAAGCCAAATGTGTTCCACTGAGGCTCAAACAGAGCCCACTGGGTGTGAACAGTGGTTGAGATCAGTTGGGCAGAAGAAAGTGGCTTTATTTTAGCTGATGTGAAATTTTGTTACAGGAAATATTGACCTGCCTAATGATTAGTTTTCCCATGGTGTTCTGGGTGGGAATACCTGGGGCAAGAGAACATATCCTGCCTGAGTCAGGAAAATTTTGATTCCTTTTTTGAGATCGAGAAAAGGAACCTCTGGTCTGGGGCTGAAATTCAACCTTGGTTTTATTTTTCCCTGGGTAATCATCATTCAACAGATGATAAGACCTTTGGGAGAAAAAGATAAGTTATAATATGGCCCCTAAGAGCATATCCTCAAATAGGAGTGATTAAGGCATCTCTGTCAATAACCAGAGTACAAGGTAGAAAGAGTTTAAAGTCCTTACAGCGATACAGAAAGAAGGGTAGGCATTTTGGAGATAGGACTGGGAAGAACGAAGAGGATTTCAACATTCAGAAAGAAACATGCCAGGGGAAAAAGTATGAGCAAAGGCAGGGAGGTATGAACATGAGAGGTAATGTACAAGGAATGCCAGGGGGCACGTGTGATACAAGGAGAAATTGCTTAGGCTGCCATTGCCGTCGAGTAGCTCCGCAGAAGTGGACGGTGACTTACATTCACAGTAGAACTCTGGACGATGAAGACCTGTGAACAACGGCCTGCTGCTCAGTCACTTCAGTCGTGTCCGACTCTGTGCAGCCCCATAGACGGCAGCCCACCAGGCTCCACCGTCCCTGGGATTCTCCAAGCAAGAACACTGGAGTGGGTTGCCATTTCCTTTTCCAATGCATTAAAGTGAAAAGTGAGAGTGAAGCCGCTCAGTCATGTCAGACCCTCAGCGACACCATGGACTGCAGCCTTCCGGGCCCCTCTGTCCATAGGATTTTCCAGGCAAGAGTACTAGAGTAGGGTGCCATTGCCTTCTCCGGAACAACGGCCTAGCTGACATAAATAATTGTTGTTTAGTTGCTCAGTTGTGTCTGACTCTTTGCAACCCCATGGACTGCCGCACTCCAGGCTTCCCTGTCCTTCACAGTCTCCCTGAGTTTGCTCAAACTCCTGTCCATTGAGTCAGGATGCTATCCAACCATCTCATCCTCTGTCACCCCCTTCTCTTCTTGCCCTCAGTCTTTCCCGGCATCAGGGTCTTTTCCAGTGAGTCAGCTCTTTGCATCAGGTGGCCAAAGGATTGGAGCTTCAGCTTCAGCATCAGTTCTCCCAGTGAATTTGATCTCCTTGCTGTCCAAGGGACTCTCAAGAGTCTTCTCCAGTACCACACTTTGAAAGCAGTTCTTCAGCGCTTAGCCTTCTTCATGGTCCAGCTCTCAGCATCCATACGTGACTCCTGGAAAAACCATACATAGGTAATCGGCATCCTCAAAAGTGAGACTGTCCCTAGGGATTCTCAACCTTGATTGTCTTTAAGAATTCTTGGCCCAGCTAAAGACCTAGAGAATCAGAATTTTCAGGATAGGGAATCTAATAAGAATAAGCAAATAATACCCCTGCATATCCCCATTTCCTAGATTTTTCTACACAGCCCATCTCACTCTGTCTGGAAATCACTAAGGCAGTTGCTCTCCCAGGCAGAAACCAGCTACTAAACCTCCTTAACCTTTGGCCTCCTTTCCCTTAGTTTCTGTGTTTGCTTCTTCCTATTCTTCTTTTGTCTGTATGTCCCTGTGTATCATCCATTGTATTTGTTTCCCCTTAATCATTTTCTTTGACCACTTTCGTCTTTGTTGGGGTGTCCCTACCTAAACTGACCCAGCTCCAAAGGGACCATAAGGTAGAAAGGATTCGCTTTCAGTATTTGCTGTGCTAATGGTATAAACATGTGTATTATGTAAATATATATTAGATAGGGCTTTTGGTTAGTTTTGCTTACATGATTCTTAATTTGTTTTCTTCAGGATTTGAGGGGAAAAGTATTTCCACCCATGACCACAGCCTGAAAGCTAAATATCCCGTTAGCATGAAGAGATGATAAGAACTGAAAACTAGCTTTTTCTGCCTAATTTGTTGTCCCCGGAGAAGGCAATGGCACCCCACTCCAGTACTCTCGCCTGGAAAATCCCCTGGACGGAGGAGCCTGGTGGGCTGTAGCCCATGCGGTCACTGAGAGTCAGACACGACTGAGCGACTTCACTTTCACTTTTCACTTCATGCACTGGAGAAGGAAATGGCAACCCACTCCAGTGTTCTTGCCTGGAGAATCCCAGGGACGGGGGAGCCTGATGGGCTGCTGTCTGTGGGGTCACACAGAGTCGGACATGACTGAAGCGACTTAGCAGCAGCCGCAATCTGTTGTCCCACCTTCTGATTCAGGTTATTCTCTTCCCTCATTTGTTTTCTCAGGTTGCTGCAATTAAAGGTTGACGCATTGGGCCAACCCTGGGAGTCTGAAGATGTTTTGAGAGAACTTGACATCTTTGTTTCGCGTTGTCATTAATTGACTTAGTGTCTCTCTCTCCGGGAGGTATTGTCTTAGAGGGCTCAGGACCAAGGATGAACCTCTTCAGATCACTTTCTGTCATGTCTTGGTTGAAGGATCCCCTGGAGGGGGGATGGTTCCCAGATTCAAATCTCAGTTCTGGTACTTTCTATTTAAGCCACTGGTGGCTCAGACAGTAAAGAATCTGCCTGCAGTGCAGAAGACCTGGGTTCGATCCCTGGTTTAGGGAAGATCCCCTGGAGAAGGAAATGGCAGCCCACTGCAGTATTCTTGCTTGAAGAATCCCATGGACAGAGGAGCCTGGAGTCCTGTGGTTACTGGGGTCACAAAGAGTCAGGTACGACTGAACAGCAAACACTTTGAGTTCACTTTTTGGTACTTTCTAGCATAGTGACCTCGGAGAAGGCAATGGCACCCCACTCCAGTCCTCTTGCCTGGAAGGTCCCATGGACAGAGGAGCCTGGTGGGCTGTAGACTTCACTTTCACTTTTCCCTTCTACGTATTGGAGAAGGAAATGGCAGCTCACGCCAGTGTTCTTGCCTGGAGAATCCCAGGGACGGGGGAGCCTGGAGGGCTGCTGTCTATCGGATCGCACAGAGTCGGACCCGACTGAAGTGACTTAGCAGCAGCAGCATAGTGACCTTGGGCAAATTGCTTGACTTCTTTTGGGCGTTTTCATCATCTTTCAACTAGGAGTTATCATAATAATACCTGCTTTTCTGGGTTGTTGTGAGGATTGAGATAATACATATCAAGTGCTTTACTCCTCATGGGCCCATAGTAAGAAATTAATAAATTGTGGAGTTCTGGAGAGTTTCTGACAGTTGCTGAAAGGCCTCAGTGACTCTTCCTACCTCCTTTGCTCGTTTCCTACCTTCCTACTCTGAGCTCTTAGTGCCAGCAGGGCTTTGGGCTAGCTATGACAGATAATTAACCGGATATGGTTCCTGGACGTGATCGGGAATGACAGACAATCTAGTGGGAAGATTAACCCATAAACTAGTAGCTTTGTGGAGGCCTCTTAAAGTATATGAAAAGGCTGCACCAGCAATATGCTTGGCCCCCCCTTAGTATGCCAGGCTGAAAAGGAGATGAGGCTTTCGTTCTTACTAAAATCTGCCATTCCCATAACAGGAAGAATCCAGAAATTTGCTCTAGAATGAATCTGTGTCCCCTACCCTGTTCTTTTGCATTCCTTCAATAAGTGGCCACGCTAGGTGACAGTTTAATTCTTAGAACAAAATGCATCCATCTTTAGGGTGGTGATGGCTGGGACTTTGGACATACAGGCAGCCTTTGGAAAGTGCCTCTGCCCTTTTTTTCTCCTGAGTTTTAAGTCCAGTTTCCAAATTCCAATCGTGGAAAGGCAGGGAGCCCAGCCACAGATGTCAGAGTCGAGTTTTGGATTTATTTGAATTGGGAGATTAAAGTGAGAAAGCCAAAGGCATGCTGACAGCGGAACAATAGAATGGTATTGGCAGATTTGGGATGGATGGTTTGTAGCTAATTGGGGCCCCAGCTGTGCCCTAGGGGAGCAGCAGTTAAAGAGAAATCAAGGTCACACAGTGCCCGTGTTCCAAAAGACATTCATTTATTCAGTAAATAATATTGGATCTTTGAGTGTGTGAGACACAGGCGACAATCAAATAATCATCTCAGTAACAATGATGACAAGTGCTATCACGCGGAGTTGGGGGCCTGTCCTTGTGGTGGTTGGAGGAGTCTAAGGTGAGGGTTCCCTTGGGAAGTAATCTGAGGACTGGCCATATCTTATTCTGCTTTCCAAGACGTTTTCTTTACAGATCTTCTAAACGGCTGCTTTACATAGCAGTTCACGTGTAGCCTTGTCTGGGACAGAGGAATGGGCTGGATCCCTGTCTGGGCCCCAGATCATGGGAGGAATGCATTCATTTTGTTTTAACCAGGATTATCCTCTGAGCATGGCCAAGCACAAAATGAAGGACTGACACTGAAGGTGACAGCCCCTGGGGACTGGCAAGTGGGTAGGTCTGGTTTCTTTGGAATGTGGAGCAGAGGCAAGGTCAAAGGACCCTTTTCTTCTTGGCCTGAACCAAGTCTGACACTGCATTTTCTCTGACTCATTCTTACCAAGAGCAGCAGCTCAGACTGCCCTGAGACGTTAGTAGGGTCCATCCTGGAAGAGAAGGTTCCTGGGTGGGAAGTCTGGGGGTTTCTCTAGGGGTCTGGAAGCCACTGCCAGCCTGGGGAGGGTGCCTTGGGAAGTTGCCCTAGGTGGGCAGTGGTGGGAAGGGCCAGGGGAGGCTGAATGGGAAGTATTCCTGCCAGCAGACAGCAGCTGGGTAAAACCATCAGAGGTTTTTATGGTGGGGCCTATCAGAGATAGGGCTCCACAGTCCTGAGTTTCAACCTGCCTGCCCAAGTGAGTTTACATCAGAAGAGTTTGTGGAACATTAATGGTGGGTGCCCAGAATTCAGTATTTTAAATGTACTGGATAATGGCAAAGTAAGGAGACTATAAAAAATATCAGCTTTATAGGTAGCACAGAGCCAATGACGGTCATTCATTTTACTCAGTTAATTAACATTTATCAAAAATCTCCAGTGTGCTGGAGACCAGGAGTCCTTGGGAACCAAGGAGGGTGGGCGGGTAGAGACTGGACCTCTGATTGCAGAAAGTTTCCAGTCTGAGAGTGGAAAGGTACCATTCCAGAGAACAGTTTTTTTGCATGCTGGATGAAGGGGCCCCCTAGCTCTGCTTAGGCTCTCTTTTTCTTTTGGCCTGTGAGACACGTGAGATCCTAAGCTCCCCAACCAGGAATCGATCCTGCGTCCCCTGTATCGGCATCACTGGACTGCCAGGGAAGTCTCTCTTCAGGATCTTATTTGAGCTGGGTATTAAGGGATGAGTAGGTATTTACTGGGCAGAGAAGATAGGTTAAGGCTTTGCAGGAGGCTGAAATAACTTGAGAAAAGGTAATGAAGGAGCTCGGTCTGCTGGGGAAACAGGTTTGCAGCAGTGTGGGAAGCTGACGAGAAGATACAGAGAATTGGGCCCAGGTTTCAGTGCCACCTAACGGGGGTTGAACCTTGTCTTGCAGGCTGCTAGGAAACCACTGGAGGTTTGAAACAGGAAAGCACTGTGATCAGATTGTGCTGTATAAATAGAGTTCTAGAACTGTTGGGTTGGAGAGGTGAGAGCTGAGTCAGGGGGCCTAGTTCAGGAAGTGCAGGGTGAGAGAGAGCCTGGCCTGCAATGCTGCGGCTGTGACTGAGGGCGACAATGGGAGGATGGGTTGTTGAGGCAGTCAGCTGTGTAGGGGACAGACAGGGTGTGTGCGAGTGACAGAAGGGAGAGAGAAGAAAGGGTGTTTCCTGCCTGGGCAGCTGGGCCTCCAGGAGGAGGGGACAGAAGAGGGGGCAGGGCGATGGGATCGGGGGAGGGGGAGAGATGGTGCTGGCTTTGGGAATTTGAAGCGCTTTCCTAGGAGCCAGAAAGGGGTCCCCCTGTAGAGAGGAATCCACGGACTTCCCTTGTGGTCCAGTGGCTAAGACTCCACGCTTCCCCTGCAGGGGGCCTGGGTTCAATCCCTGGTCAGGGAAGTAGATCCTGTAACTGAGACCCAGTGCAGCCAAATAAATAAAAATAAAGAAATATTAAAGAAAGAAAGGAATCCAGAGAGGTATTTAGAAGACTTGAGTGTGGATGAGAATGCTGGAGGGGGGGGGGGGCAGGCAGGTAGGCATATGGTGGAACTCCTCCTCCGAGGAGGAGGATGGAAGAGCTGCCAGGGAGACGGGCTCAGAGAGGCAAGAGGAGGCCTGTAAGGGAGAGTTTCAGAGGAAAAAACAGCCCAACGAGAGAGCTGAATGCAGCACCAGGGCCAAATAAGTGCTAGCATTCAAAAGTATTAGTGTTTGGACTTGGCATGTTGGAGGCTGCCCATATTTTTGTTACTCAAAAGCCTGGTTGTGATAAATGATATTCGTGGAGCGCTGCCAGAAGGCTGTGAAGCTCTCCCATTCCTCCGGAGAGTCGATATCGCTGGATCCAGCCAGACCATCCGAAAGCCACGTTCTTGGGCCGCCCTCATTTGACCCCGTGTAGAATCCCAGTTACTGAATCGCCCTTCAGTGTTCCTTACGCTGTCCATTTTCATGGAGGGACCTCTGAGAAAGTCTTGCAAGAGAATTCCGGGGTGGAAAGGGCTGACGCACTGGGGCTCTATCCCCTGGCTTGCTCATTGTCTCCTGTGACCACCCAGAAGAGAAACTACTCTCAGAGAATCTGTATCCTGAACAACCAAGATGCTTTTATTTCATAGGAAATATAAAACGTCTAACTGGTATTTTCTTTTCCTGCCTTGGTTCCTGGGGAGCTCAAAGCCAAATCTGCAGTTGAAATTCAGTAAATCTTTAGCAATTTAATAGCGTGCGTTTGTGTCCTAACTCTTTTTGTGTTAATTCTTCCGACCCTAATTTCTTAATTTATTTTAATAGTATTGTATGATTTGTGCTTTTGTAAAGCCCCCTTAAATCCTTTTTGGATCTTGGTGTTGTATAAGAAAAAGAAGGAAGCCATCAATGAACCTGAGCCAAATGTGCTTGGTAATGAATCTTCAGACAGATCATATTTGGTTGGAATTGTAGAAACAACCCAAAGTCATATCTGATCTCTTCCTAGCCAGCTAGCAACAGCTATTTGTATGTAATGAGCAGTAAATTACTTGGAAGTTTCAGAATATTCAAGAGGAAGTGCCTCTTCTCTATGCAGGTGTTCTAACAGATGTAAGCCTCACATGGGGGCCGCCCAGGCAGAGTGCTGAACTAAGGGCCATGTGGTAACAGATGTTGCAAAGCACTGTCCAGCCAGTGGACTCTGTGAGGCTGGTGTGTTTCTGTGACCTCGCGAAACAGAAGGTTGGTGGGTGGGCACTTTCCTCTGGGGCAGGGTTCAGCTGGCAGAGACATCATTGCAACATGAAATCAGGATTTTAAGAGCTGAAGGAATCCTAGAGACCATGTAGGATTATCATCTGACAGATAATCCCCCTGAAATCAAGACTAGACCCTGTATCCAACGTAGAGATGAATGGTTGGTTTCACTTATGAAAGAGTGGTCTCCTGAATATCCAAACGGTTTATTTATTTACTTATTTTTTCATCAACTAGATGGATTTAAAGTACCACCTGAGTTCAGAGGTATAAAGTGGTTAACCATGAAGTGATAGCATTGTTTTTCCCATGTGCCTTGCACATCAGCTTGTGGCAGTTTTAATGCAGAGTTTCAGTGAGGTTTTCAGTAGCAGCCCCCTCCTGGGATTAGTAGAGTCAATGCAGACGGCAGAGGTAACTTCCATTGCATGAAGTGATGGAGTGGTCTGTTGTTCACAATGATACTGCAGTAATGTCAGATCCCAGCTAAGCCACCAGAACCTGCTTAAACCACAGTATACCTTTAAGTGGATTAATTTAGGCCTAACCCTCTAACCACCGTGAGTCAACCTGGCAGACAGGAGTACCGCTCATTCGGGTCTTGTGAACGCTCATTCGGGTCTTGTGAACAGGAAGGCTTCCTGCGTTTTTTTCTCTCTTGCTGATGAGGATGATCGCAGCTTTTCAAGGTTACGGAGTACCAGCCACATGCCAGCTGCTCTGCTGAATGCTTCACTTGCATTATGTCATTTGATGCTTTTGTCTCCCCCACAAGGTAGGCACTGTTAGCCTCTTTCAGGCAGCTTGCCCAGTGGCGATGCAGCTAGTGAGAACCAAGACAGAAAATCCAAGTCCATCTCTAATCCTGTCCTACTCACCCGGGGAAGGTACCACCACCCACTTCTCTCAGGTGGCAGCCCAGGGAAACTGGGCCCCCCTGCTCCCTGGTCAGGGTCGAGGATTCTGGTGAGATCAGGAAAAAGGGGAAGAGAGAGGAGTATCTCCTGGGATAGAGGTTTTCCACAGCCATTCTGTCTCTTCGTTTTCTCTGTCTCCAGTCCCAGAATGGCTCACCTGTCCCCTTTCCACTGCAGCCTATTTATTGCCTCCAGTTGGGTCTTCTCTCTTTCCTCCTGGAACAAGCTAGTCAGTCATGCGCCTACCCTCCTGTCCTTAAAGCCAGCATGAAATCCTCCTTAGGATTCCTAAGAGTTGCTACAATAAGTGCGTCTGTGCTCAGTTGTGTCTGACTCTTTGCGATCCCATGGACTGTAGCCTAGGCTCCTCTGTCCATGGGATTCTCCAGGCAAGAAGGCTGGAGTGGGTTGCCATTTCCTCCTTTAGGGCCTACAATAAGTATAAGATGGAAAAGATGGAAAATGGTTAAGCTGTAACCTCAACAGATACATATATATATATGTATGTATGTATGCGTTTATATATAGATAGACAGCTTCCGTTGGTGGCTCAGTTGGTAAAGAGTGCCAGCAATGCGGGAGACCCGGGTTCAGTGTCTGGGTTGGGAAGATCCCCTGGAGAAGGAGCGACCGAGCGACTTCACTTTCTTTCTTTCTTTCTTTCTTTCTTTACTATATGCCAGGTGCATATGTTAAGTACTTTATAGGTTTTAGCTTAGTTAATTCTCACAAGAGCCTTATGAGGTCTTTATTAGTGTTCCTAGATGTTGATGAAGAGAGCAAGGTCCAGAGAGTTAAAGGTCACACAGCTAATAAATTATTGGACTGAGATTTGAAATCCTCAGAGTCTGGTTCCAAAAACCCTTTCTTAAAATAGGGTTGTAATTAATTACATATTGCACAATATGATATTAATTTCAGGTATACAACATGGTGATTTAATATTTTTATACATTATGAAGTGACCACCACAGTAAGACCTGTCACCATACAAAGTTATTACCATATTGTTGACTGAATTCTCTGTGTGTACGTTTCATCCTCATGACTCATGTATTTTATTGCTGGAAGTTTGTATCTCACCTGTTTTATTTGTGCCCCTACACCTCTCCTCTTTGGCAGCCACCAGTTTGTTTTCTGTATCTGTGACTGTTTCTGTTTTATTATGTTGGTTCGTTTGCTTTGTTTTTAGACATATAAGTAAAATCATATGGTGTTTGTTTTTCTCTGACTTATTCTACCTTGCACAATACCCTCCAAGTGCAACCATGTAGCTGCAAATGGCAGGATTTCATTCATTTTTATGACTAATATTCTATTGTGTTTGTATATAAATAAATAAATATATATATATTATATACATACCACATCTTTATTTATCCATCAATGAACACACTTTGCTTCAATATCTTGGCTTTTGTAAATGGTGTTGCAGTGGACATAGGGGTACATAGATCTTTTTGAATTAAGTGTTTTGGTGGTTGTTTTTTTTTTTAGTTAAATATCCAAAATTCATCTGTTCACCCACTGCCTCGTATTGCCTTTATGAAGGATATGAAAGTGATGAGATGGTCAAATCTGCTTTTTAAATTCTTGACACTGGCTGAAATGCAGAAGGTGGGTTTAAGGGGGAAGGAGACTCAGCTGCCTGCCAGGGCTGTGTGCATCAGTGATGCTGTGTTCCTGGCAGTGCTTTAGGGCCTTTGAGCATGGCCATGAGGGAAATCGCCCCTTAGGGGAAGGAACACTGCTGCGGTTCCTCCGGTGTGCTCACCACCTTGAGAGGAAAATTCTAGGTTTAGAGAAATGTCATCCCAATGATCCCAATGATACCATCTACCTTGCTTGAAGACAAGCTAGACAGTCCTAACGAAGCGGCAGGAAAACCATGTCTGTCTCTGAACTCTCTGGCCTCCTTTTTCTTTTTCTTCTTTTGAAGCAGCAGCATCTTTTTTTTTTTTTCCTAATTCATCGACCACTAAAAATAGTAATAGCTGCAATTTTGCTGTTTTGTGTGCCAGCACTGTGCATGTACTTACATCCTCTCGGTTGATCCTCCTCACCCTGAATATGTCGGTTTTATTAGAATTGGGGAAGCTGGGGGTAAGAGGAGTTGAATAACTTGCCACAGTCACTCAGCTACAGTGGAGCAGAACCAGTTTCTCTTTTTAGTTTACCATTTTCACGATTTTATTTTTATTTTATTAAATTTATATTTTTGGCCAGCCTGTGGGATCTTAGTTCCTCGACCAGGGATCGAACCCACACCCACTTCATTGGAAGCATGGAGTCTTAACCACTGGACCACCAGGGAAGTCCCCTACCACTTCTTTTACAGGCAGTCTTTGCCTGCCTTCCTCCAGAACAACACCCCACAAGGAAGCGACAGCACTGACGCACACCTCGGGGTGGTCCTGTCCTGTGGCTGGCGGTGGAGGGGGGGTCACCTCCCCCGGTGAGTTCTGTCCTCCCCGTTGCTGGGGCTCTGTGAGATCAGAAGCAGCCTTGTTCGACCGGAGGGCTCAGTACCTCCTTCCCTTCCCTCCTGGGTTCTGTTTTGAGTTCCACCTGCAGTCGTGGCTTCTGGTGGAAAAGCCCAGTCCATGAGGTGGGATGTCTAGGTTCGCTGTGCGCTCCCTGTGAGTTTGGCTCTCAGCGGGGTGTATCCGAGGTCTTTGTTTTTAATCATAATAGTTCACATCTTTTCTTTCCACACTGACCAGCAGGGGCCAGCTGGAGGTGGTAGCAAATCTCCCTTTAATTTCCACTGTGATGGATTATTACTTCGCTTAAAATGGTGTTTAATTTGTACACGTGCCCTGAGGCTTTTAAATATTGAGCTCATTTGATTATTGTTGGAAATCAATTTAAACTCCACAATGTGTTCAGCAAGGTGGACTCAGGAAGCCCCATGGAGCCTGTGGCCCCATTAGCAGGTACTGGAGTCCAGAGATTAAAATGTGGTGAGCTCTACAGCCCTGTAGACTTAATTTCTTCCTTAAAAAAAAAAAACAAAAACAAAGCTATTTCATCTTCCTTCCTAACAACTGACTTCTTTTTACTTCCTTTTAAAAAACTGACTGCTTTTTAAAGAAGCAGCTTTTAATATTCGGCCTTAAGAGGGGAGGAGACAGTAAGTGGTGATTATTTTTTGGTCTCCAGCTCTTCACTTTTTCTGACTCAGCCCATTCTTTCCTTTCTTCTCAGGCTCAAGGACCCCCGTCTTGATCCTCCTTCACCTTGCTTTCCACTTTCCCCCTCTTATTCCTTCTCGTTTGCCCTGCAGCAGTTGAACAAGATTCATATTTCAGCAGGCCACTTTTTCTTTCTATCTGTCTTGGGGAAGGAGTCACCTTTTGTGGGTTCCTGTCAGTTCCTAGGAATGAGTGGAGACTTTGCAAGGAGCAGAGCAACTGTAGAGCAAAGTCCAAGGCTGTTAGGGGCTTTTCCAGCACGAGGCAGCCTGTGATGTTGCTTGCATAGTCCATTTTTCTCTTCTTAAGTTCTGCGCTGCATGAATGTGTTCGATGTGACACATGCCTGTTTAATGCAGACCATGAGTGCCAGTTTCTCCAAAGGTTTGCGTAAGTTTTGAGATTCACATTTGAAGCTGAGCAAAACCAGAAATCCCTGCCTGTGAACTTTTTTGGGGGGATTTCCTACAGAAGAGAAGTGAGAAAAGAAATAATTCTGCTCTGGGGAAATGCATAATTCAGAAGCCGTCTGCGTGTGTAAGGAAACAGACTCTGGGGCTGCTCTGTAAACCCAGACTGGCAGCCAGGGCTCACTGTTTCCTTGCCTTCCCGCAAGTCTGGATAAAAGGCGGACAGGCCAGCTGGTGCTCCTCCTGCTCTCCACTGGGCAGCGGGGGCCCTGGCCTTCAGGAGCTCCTGGCCTGGGGCAAGCCTCCCACCTGCTTCCCCTGCCCTGGCTTTCCTGTTCCTGACCCCTACCCCCTGACCTTTCACCACTTCCTTTCCTGGAAATGCTGCCATTCCTCAGAATGACACAGGAGTGTTGCAAAGTTCTAGGATCTTTCAGGAAACCCCAAGCAGGGTCCTTGGCTCTTTCTACCCCCTGCAACACTTCAACAGCCAACAGCCTTGGTCTACCGTGGGCTTTGGTTTGGACCACTCACCTTAGCGTTTGCAGAGTAAGCTTAGGGTGAGATGCGGGGCCTCTGATCCAAGGGGTCGTGTTGTCTCCTGTTACGGCCAGGCCGCATGCCGAGGCAAAGCTGAGTGAATTCTGACCGCCATCCATGCACGTGTGCTGAGTTACTTCAGTCATGTCCTACTCTTTGCAACCCCATGGACTATATATAGCCTGCCAGGCTCCTCTGTCCATGGGGTTCTCCAGGCAAGAGTACTGGAGTGAGTTGCTGTGCCCTTCTCCAGGGGATCTTCCTGATGCTAGGATTGAACCCTCATCTCTTACATCTTCTGTGTTGGCGGGCAGGTTTTCTTTTTTTTTTAACCACTGGAGCCACCTGGGAAGCCCCTCTTACCCCTGCCCCTCCCATATTCAAGTATTTCTATGATGCTCAGTTTAATCTGATGACTCTCTCTTTTTTTTTTTTTTATATTTATTTGGCTGTGCCGGGTCTTAGTTGCAGCCCATGGGTTCTTTTTAGTTGCGGCATGTAGGATCTAGTTCCCTGATCAGGGATCAAACCCAGGCCCCCTGCATTGGGAGCGCGAAGTCTCAGCCACTGTCCTGCCAGGGCAGTCCCTGATTACTCCTCTTTAAAATTAGCCGTGGGAGACTCGGGCAGCCAAGACCCTGTGCCTGGGCCCCTCTAGGTCTGAACCCCTTCAGCAGTTGGACATTTCAGGTGAGCACTTGGTCACTCTGGATGTGGAGCTTACTTGGCTCAGCTCTCAAGGGACATGCAGGGCGAGAGATGGTGACCACTACTGTCCTTGAGCCTAGTGCTGCCCACGGGTGTTCGCCACTCAGGAGGCTATAGAGTGCCCCAGGGGCATAGAGGCCTGCAGTGATGCTGCAGCGGGAAGGATGCCAGGGAGGAGGGCGGCTTTCCTGCTGAAGCTTTGGTTCCAGTGGAGGTTTAGAGGGAAAAGACTGTGATTGGCGGGCTTTGTCCGAACAGCCAGATGGATCCCAGGCATAATGCAGCAAGGAAGATCTGAGTTTGTTTGTCTTCCTCCCCCGTCTCTCTAAATAATTTTATCTTCAAAGCATGACGCAGGCGTTAATTAACACTCTGGCTCTCCTGGGAGGTAGGCAAGTGGGAACACCACCCCCGTTTGTGAAGAGTGAAGCCCAGGAAATAGGTAGATCCAGAAGCTTCAGGTATGTGAGCCACAGAGCAGCAGAGTGGGTCTCAGAGCTTGGGGTTTGCCCTCAGACCTTTAACTGGACATACCCTGGGAGCCACCCCTCTTTCTCTGTGTCCTGGTTCCCCATGGGAATCACAAAGCTGAGGCTGTGGTAGGAGAAAGGCTTGCTACTGTGTGGTGAGTAATGGAAAGTTTGAGTGTTGAAGAGAAATTCTGGTCAGATTCACTGTTATTGTGAATTTGAGATGCAGGAGTCTGATTCTGCCATCAGTTGCCTTCATTTTACTTGCTTAAAAACAAATGCGCTGAGCATCTCCTTCTGGGCAAGGTATTACAGAGAAGAGAAGCGAAGCTAAGCTAAGTGAAGTTACTCAGTTGTGTCCGACTCTTTGCGACCCTGTGGACTGTAGCTGACCAGGCTCCTCCATCCACGGAATTCTCCAAGCAAGAATACCGAAGTGGGTTGCCATTTCCTTCTCCAGGGGATCTTCCCAACCCAGGGATTGAACCTGGGTCTCCTGCGTTACAGGCAGACGCTTTACTGTCTGAGCCACCAGGGAAGCCCATATATTACAAAGAGAATCATTTCTCAAAAGGACTGCCTGGCCAGGAGGGATTCTCTTGGTTGGGAACTTGATCCTTTGTATCCTGTGTTTCCTTTATACGCAAAAGAGACTTGGGGTTTGTTGCCTCTTCAGATGGTGATTTCAACTGCTGGAGGACTCCTGGCATTTGGAGAGGAATACAAATCTGTGATTGTTGACTGTAGGAAAGTCATTTATCTTGGTTGGATCAGGAAAACGGGACCCCCAGGGGTCCTCTCCTGGGGCTGCAGGTGGCATATCTTTAAGCCTGGCCTTTTCTATAGCTGTGAGTTTCCCTGCAATGCAGGAGATGCAGGTTTGATCCCTGGGTCGGGAAGATCCCCTGGAGAA
Organism: Oryx dammah; assembly: GCF_014754425.2. Taxonomy (NCBI): domain Eukaryota; kingdom Metazoa; phylum Chordata; class Mammalia; order Artiodactyla; family Bovidae; genus Oryx; species Oryx dammah. The sequence goes on along the minus strand of NW_024070192.1, from coordinate 51,802,501 downwards.
AGGAACTGACAACTCACTCCAGTGTTCTTGCCTGGGAAATCCCATGGACAGAGGATCCCAGCAGGCTACAGTCCATGGGGTTGCAAAAGAGTCAGACACAACTTAGCGACTAAACCACCACCATGTCTAGGGCTTCCTGGGGGCTGGTGATCGTGCCAGTTTGCTGGATATTGGCAGGGTAACTCCTGAGAGCCCTGAGGCAACACTGAATCTCCAGCTCTAGAACTGCAGCAACAGTGGGATCTCCACTGGTTTCTTTCTTACTCATTGGGCATCTTGGCACAATGTAAGAACACAGAAGGGGGATCATTTTAGGCTGTAAATGTTGCCCTCTCTCAGGTGGCAGTTGGACTCTACCGGCTCTACAGGAAGCCCGGCTCCATCTAGCTAATGATATTCGCTTATCTTGGCCCCGCAGGCTGCTGAGAACCAGCCCGAGACCTCTGCTTGAGGGTCCTTCCTCTGAAGACATCACCAGTGTGTGGAGCCTGCCGCACACCCACCCCCCGCCAAACCACGGCCTTTACCTGCGTCTTCCGGTGTTTCCCGTGCGACCCGTCCTGTGGGAGTGCCTCGTGGGCCACCCCAGAGTTCACCCCCGGCTCAGCAGCGCCAATGGTGAAGATGACCAGATCCAAGACTTTCCAGGCTTATCTGCCTTCTTGCCACCGGACCTACAGCTGCATTCACTGCAGAGCCCACTTGGCCAATCATGATGAACTTATTTCCAAGGTACATGTTCGCTGGAGGCCTTCCTTGCTGACCTCGGGGGAGGGGGCTTCTGGGTTTGCAGACGTGGACAAGCTCTCCCAAAGGGCCCGGGACATTTGTATTCCTCCTTTTTGTCCAGGGAGGGCGGATCTGCATGGCTGTCTCACTCAAAACTAAGAAAGAACTTGGAGTTGGGGGGGATACAGTACTAGTTTAATCTGTAACTGTGGAAAGTGGGTGTCATCCCTGTTGACATCCCCAGGTCGTGGGGAGAGGGGCCAAAGAGTGATTGAAGCCTTGCACCCAGGTGGCCTGGCCTGGGTTGGCAGGTGAACTCACCGTAGGGGGCTGCCTGCCTGGAAAGGACTTCTAAGAAAAGTGGTAGGTAGGAGAGAGAAAGGTAAGGGCAGTTAATGGCTGAAATGAGAGAGGGAATATTGCTTTTTAAGCTCCCAGGGACAGTTACCAGATGATTTCGTTACTAAAGTGGGTGACCTTTGGGTGAATCACAAGTGGCTTGGTGAAGAGCTGACCCACTGGTTTGTGGGTCCCTGTAAGGCTTCTACATGAGGTAACATGGCATGACATTTGATCACAATCAGAAGAAAGACAGGAACCCCGTTTTCCCTGAGGAGCCTTGGCAACCGCTCCCTAAAGCTGGGGTGGGGGATTATTATTCATAACAAACAACCGAGTGTCCCTGTGGTAGTCCAGACCCCGGCTCCTGCAAGCAGCATTCTCAGGGTGCTCCCTCCCTCCTGGCTCTAACTTCCCAAGGGAGGAGAAACAGCTTAGCTAGGCTGCATGAAAAGGAAGAGGAGCTCAGGGGGCTTGTCCCTTTGTAGGTGGCCCGTGGGAGCTGGTTCCGTGTATGAGGCAGGGACCCCAAAGCCAGTGTTCCTGGCAACCTCGAGGGGTGGGCTGTGGAGGGAGGCTGGAGGGGGGTTCAAGAGGAAGGGGATATACGTGTCCCTGATGCTCCTACAGGGTGATGTGTGACAAAAACCATCACAATTTTGTAAAGTAACTATCCTCTAATTTAAAACAAAAAAAAGCATTCTTTGAGAATGGCTGCCCACTCCAGTGTTCTTGCCTGAAGAATTGCATGGACGGAGGAGCCTGGTGGGCTACAGTCCACAGGGTCGCAAAGAGTCGGACACGACTAAGAACACCACTTTCACTTTCACACTTCTAGAATGTAGACTTCATATCGTTGAAGTAAAAAAAAAAAAAAAAAATTTTTGTCCTAACCCAAACAAAGAAAAAAAAAAAAAAAAAAGTGTTTTTGATCTGTTTCCAAGAAGTGCTAGAAAAGAGGGCGCCCCGCTCCCCGCCTCTGGCTCGGTAGCCCCCGCCAGAGGGAGGGAGGGAGGTCCGGCAGGCATGGAGCGGTGCCGTCCAGCTGGCCGGCTTGACAGGAAGCGGAGGAGCCGCTCCAACAGCCGCGTCTGGTGGCGGCGGTCCTCAGGTCAGAGCTGCGGCCAGAACTGCTCCTCCGAGGCCCCTCCCAGGCTCGGGGGTCACCTCGGAGGCCAGGCCCAGGGCCCGTCTGCCCTCCTCTAGGTCTCTGCTGTTCACGCTTCTCGGTGCCCCCTCGTGTTCTGGCCAGTCTGTAGCTTCCTCCCCTGTGAACCGACTCATCTTCTCTCAGATTCCTCTTGGATCTTCTGGGAACCCCCTGAGTCTGGAGGTTTGGATGTAGGGAGGCTGTGTCAGTGAGAGGAGAGAGAAGTAGTCAGTCCTCTTTGCTTTGGAGGGGGAAAAACATGTGAGTCGTCCTGTTCCTGGAAGTCTCCAGAGAAAGAGGAAGCCAAGATGTCTTTTTAACTTCAGGGAGAGTTGCTGTGTGTCCTAAGAAATGGAGGTAACTGTGTGTAGGTACCTTCAGAGTACAAAGGACTGCTGCCTAACACTGTATAAATAGTATCTCACTCATCCCTCCTAAGACGCCTTTGAGGTAGGTGATGCAAGTCATATATTATATGGATGGAGAAGTGGAGATGCATACAGGTTGTCCAAGAACTCAAGTCTTGAGTTCTCAAAGAACAGAGGGCAATGACTTTGAGCGTGTTTGGGAAGAATTTCTGGAAGAAATTTGAGCTGGGCTTTGTAAGGTGAGCAGAAGGGAGTCTGTGGGGGTGGTAATGGCCTTGAGAGTTGATGTCTTGGCCTTAGATGCCCTGGCAGAGCCTAGCTTTAGAGTTAGGGTTCCTTGCTTAATGTTCTAGTTCAATTCAGTTGCTCAGTCATGTCTGACTCTTTGCAACCCCATGGACTGCAGCACGCCAGGCCTCCCTGTCCATCACCAACTCTCTTAGTTTACTCAAACTCATGTCCATAGAGTCAGTGATGCCATCCAACCATCTCATCCTCTGTCATCCCCTTCTCCTCCTGCCCTCAATATTTCCCAGCATCAGGGGCTTTTCCAGTGAGTCAGCTCTTCACATCAGGTGGCCCAAAGTATTGGAGTTGCAGCTTCAGCATCAGTCCTTCGAATGAATATTTAGGACTGATTTCCTTTAGGATGGACTGGTTGAATCTCCTTGCAGTCCAAGGGATTCTCAAGAGTCTTCTTCAGCACCATTCAAAAGCATCAATTCTTTGACACTCAGCTTTCTATAGTCCAAGTCTCACACCCATACATGACTAGTGGAAAAACCGTAGCTTTGGCTAGATGGACCTTTGTTGGCAAAGTAATGTCTCTGCTTTTTAATATGCTGTCTAGGTTGGTCATAGCTTTTCTTCCAAGGAGCAAGTGTCTTTTTAATTTCATGGCTGCAGTCACCATCTGCAGTGATTTTGGAGCCCCCCAAAATAAAGTCTGTGAGTTTCCATTGTTTCCCCATCTATTTGCCATAAAGTGATGGGACCAGATGCCACGATCTTAGCTTTCTGAATGCTGAGTTTTAAGCCAAAGGGTCATCGTTGATTCCTTTCTTACTACTGCCCCCTTTCCCCCTCCTCCTGCACTCCATCCCCATATCTAATCCACAGGTAGGTCCTGTTAGCTCTGCCCTGAAAAAAAGATATTTCAAATCTGGCCAGTTTTCACCCTCTTCCCTTGTCTGGACTCCAGCAATGAGCTCTTTACCTGGCCGCCTTACTTTCACTCATGCACTTCCGAGAAGAGCCACAGTGAACTTTTCAAAGTGTAAATCAGGTGTTGCACGTCCTCTGCTTAAAATCCTGAAGTTAGAATAAAGTTCAACCTTCAAGGCCTTACTCGCTCACACACCTGCAGTCTCACTAACTTTTGTCATGGCCTTAGATGATCTGGCAGAGCCTAGCTTTAGAGTTAGGGTTCCTTGCTTAATGTTCTAACCTCTTGGCATAGCCAGCAGCGTTTCCCTGGATATGCAGATAGGGGTATTTCAGGCCTCTGTGCCTCAGCCAGGAGCATCCATTTTTCTTTTTTTGGCCGTGCTGCACACTATTATGCGATCTTAGTTCCCCGACCAGGGATTGAACCCATAACCCCCGCATTTCTGAAGCATAGAGTCTTAACCACTGGACTATCATTTTTCTTTACCTCCTTCCTCTCTCCCAGGAGCTCTTACACATCCTTTTCCTCCTGGAGCCGTATCCTACGAGCTTTGTATTTCTGGGTCAGAACCGGCCCACGTCAAGAGCTCAATAAATGATCAAATAAACAGAGGGATGGCTCTTGTTGAGCCTTGGGAGAAGACAAGTGATGAGCAAAAAAAAGACTTGATGTCCTCTTTCCTGCCCGGTTTTGGGGTAGAAAGCCTCCTTCACAAGTCCAGGCCAAAGTCAGCACAGGCTTCAGTTTCATTGGCTACAACCGGTGCACAGATGGGGCGCATTGGGGCTTGATGATTTAAAGAGCTGGGTTAAATTCCTGACTGCGGGGAGAGCGAGGGAACTGTGGCTGGCATCGCACAAAGATTCCTTTATTTCATTCCACAGCCACCCCCGGTGTTAAATAATCTATAGATTTCTTATGCAAGTCCGCTTAACGGAAAGATCATTGCCCCAGCCCCCTCCCTGGAAAATAGGCCTTTCTTTTCATTTTGTTTCTCTCTTCCATTTAAGAAAGTTCAGGGAGAGAATGTTTCTCCTGTTCTCCCCTCTTGACATAATCTCCTCTGTGGTTTCAGAATCCACCCAGTGGGAGTTAGGAGCTGGGAAGCAACTAACTGGAGCAGCAGTGTAATTAAATGATACTTTGTCCTTGTAATAGAGCCTTTCATCTGGAAGCTTGACATTCCATTGTTTGGGTTTTTGTTTTGTTTTAAGTGAGTCTGCCTTCATTATGGAGAAGGCGACACAAAGGTACAGAGAACTAAAGCTCCGGGGCTAGCAGAGAGCTGGGAACAGAATCGGGACTTCAGGCTTCCTTCTTATCAACGTAGCTAAGCCTCCATGGAGATGTGTGGTTGTCAGGTTTTAAACAATTAGGGTCCGTATTGATACGGTGGTGGAAAGACTCCTGCACTAGGCTTTCTGTCTTCCCAGCTCTCTCTAGATTCCTAGAGGCCTCATTGCCTGGAATCAGCTGTCCAACCTCTGAGTCTCAATTTCTCACCAATAAAATGAGTAATATTTGCTGTGTCTATGGCTAGTAGTTAGCACTTGTTGCGTGCTTACTTCGTGCCGTGGCCCTAACAGCCCTAGGAGGTAGCCCTGCCTTATTTGAGTGTCGGGGGAGCAGGTTTACCTCATTAGGTTGTTTTGAGACTGAATGAGATCATGGATGTGTGGGTGGTTTGCAAATCACAAAGCTCTATGCAAATATAAAATTGTCCCTTTGCTTCTCTTGGCCTTGATATCCAAAAAAAAAAAAAAACCTAAAAGGCAAGGAGATGGGTGGACAGGATTGTTACTGCCTGACACTAAGCAAATTGACTTTATACCAAGATAGTTTTGAATTAGAACGTGGAGCACAGGAGTTGGATTTGCAAGGCTAAGAAGAGGACAGCAAAGCTGTGTGTGTTGGCAGAAAGGTAACAGCATTTGCTCTGTAGGATGCTGGGGGTGGGGGTGGGGTTGCCGGGAGGGGGTGCTGCTTTTTGAATTGATGACAGAGCTATCTAGGGAATGTGCTGAGGCCTCCTACAATTGCTTTCTTAGGGGGTGTTGTGGTCTAAATGCTGAAGTGTTTGCACTCATAGGTATTTTGAGTTGGCACGAGGAATTGCTCACGCTGTTGTTTCTCACTTAATGGTGCAAGTCACAGTATAAAAATATACTTTGGTTATAAAATAATAATAGTTTCCATCAGAGCAGTTTTCCCCCCCAGTGAAAACAATCTAATGCTCACTTCAGTGGGTACTATCTATTCCGGCAACCTGGATCTTCACAAAGCCTTTCCTGAAAAACTCTTTCGTCCTTCCCTCACCTCCTTCCTGCTAGCCCTTGGCTGGCCTGGCAAGGAGGCCACTTAAGAACGGTGAATTGGACTAATCTCCCGTGAACCCACTTTGGGCACATTGACTTCATTCCAGGACATAGGTTGCTCTAAGCGCCCTGAGTCCTTAAAGGGAAGGTGTCAGAAGCTGGTAACTCCGTGACCAGCCCAGTCTCCACCTCACCCCCCTCCACTGCTCTGCATGTGAGCAGCTGGGCCTCCGTGTGAGGCTGCAAGCCTAATTAGGAGGCAGATTCTTTTTGTTCCCTGTGGGGTTCCTTTGGGCTCACAGTGGTGGCCTTGGGGTTTTTCCTTCCTGCCTAGACACTACATGCAGCATCACTGAGAAAAGTGGCAGGGAGAAGGATGCTCTGAAGTCCTGTATTGACCTGGTGGCAGCTGAGAGGCCCACTCACCCAACCGCCACTTCTCGGCACTAGCATCCTACACCAGTGACTCCCAAAACACAGGGACAACTTAGAGACTGTGGACAAAAGCAGGGTACCATCCAGTCCTATAGCTCTACCTGTCACGGACATGTCTCTCTTCGTTCCCACCACCCGCCAGCTTGTCTTCAACATGTAATAAAACTAACTTTCCAAAATGTTAATGCAGTTATTTTTGTCCTGAAAACCTCATGTGAAAAATAAATACAGGAACAGAATTTCTAAAAAACAAAAAAAGAATACACATTTCTTTTTCTCTCCGTGCCCTGGAAAATGTTATAATGAGCAGTGGATTGCATTAGTTTTATTAGTGACCGCTATGTCACATTAAATGGCATAATTCCTAAAGAACACATGCAGTAAAACATGGGTCTTGAAGATAATTCTGTGAGCTTACCTAATTTGCAAAATATGTCCAATTGTAATTTTATTAGTTGAGCAGTTTTGGTATCCAGGGATGACAGTTATTTTTGACAAAAAAAAAAAACAAATTTAGTAAATTCATTCTAGCAGGAGGGGGAAGAGGCAGATTGCATATAAACATGTAAATGTCTGTCTCATTAAAAATGTCCTTTTTTGTTTCTAAAATCGTGGAGACCCAGGACCAGAGTGATTGATGGGTTTTAAGAAACAAAAGGTTGAGAACAATCGCCATTTCGGGACCCATGCCAAATAGCAGGTGCCTTTGCTTCTTTTGCAATGTTTGCAAAACACTGTCACATGTTTGTCAGTTTCCTAAAGAGCATTTCTGAGGCGCAGTAAAGGCAGAAGTGATAAATTATGGAAGTGTTCCAGCATACACCAATACCCCAGTTTAAAGACAGAATCAATTTTGCTTTTGTAAAGAGAATCACATATCCAACCTAAAGCTTCTTTTGCTCAACTATTTGATCTTTGAAAGCGCTAATCTCCTGCTAATGAAGTGTTAGTCCTGGGGGCGCCCGCCCCCCCGCGCGGGGGGGGGGGGGGTGGAGTTGCAGATGAGCTGTTGACCACCCAGGAAGGGGTGACAGGTGAATCATGTCTATACAGCAAATCTCCAAACAAAGGAATGTGGTTATAGTGTTTCTTGGTGGAATAATCTCTTTCTGTATCTTCTCCCCATGAGGCAGAGATTGAATCAATTCAGGGTAAGATAAATCATAAGTTAGGCTGGTATAATTTGTATAGCATAATTGTTCAGAGTTGGGACCACCTTCACTGGATATCAGAGGCCTCTGGTACACGTGGGTGATGGCAGTGGGGGCTGTGCCTGTAACTCGGTCATCTGTTTCATTGGCTGTGTTCTGTTATTGCATGAATACGAAATATGTATTGTGGGGTGGTGGCGCACGGTACTAGTTATGGGGTGTGTGTGTGTGTGTGTGCATGCGTGCATGCGCATGTATGCACGTGTCCAGCTGTTTGCGACCTCATGGACTATAGCCTGCCAGGCTCCTCTCTCCCTGGAATTTTCAAAGCAAGAATACTGGGATGGGTTGCCATTTCCTACTCTAGGGAGTGTTCCCAATCCAGGGACTGAACCTGCATCTCCAGCGTCTCCTGCATTGGCAGGCAGATAAGTCATTCACCCCCCCCCCCTTTTTTTTCCCCCTTAGAACAATTTAACAAATTATATGTATATAGCAGGCTTCCCTGGTGGCTCGTAGCTCAGTTGGTAAAGAATCTGCCTACAATGCAGGAGACCCTGGTTCAATTCCTGGGTCCGGAAGATCTTTAGAGTCTTTATTGAATTTGTCACAATATTGCTTCTGTTTTACATTTTATTTTTTTGGCCACAAGGCACATGGGATCTTGGCTCCCCAACCAGGGATTGAACCTGTGTCCCCTGCATTGGAAGGCAAATTCTTAACCACTGGACCACCAGAGAAGTCCCCAAACTCCTTATCATAGTTTCCACCTTGAATCTACTAGTTTATATGCAAATACTGTGCCATTTTTATATAAGGAACTTCAGCATCCTTGAATTTGGATCAGTGAGGTGGATTTTTTTGATCTGTGAGGTGGACCAGTCCTCTTCAGATACAGTAGAATAACTGTCTTTTACCTTATGTTTATCTTAGGTGCTCTCTCTCTCTCATCTTTTGGCTGTGCCTCAAAGTTTATGGTATATTAGCTCCCTGGCCAGGGATTGAACCTGGGCACCAGCAGTGAAAGTGCCACGTCGTAACCACTGGACCACCAGGGAATCCCACACCTTATGTTTATCTTGAAACATTTATCATAGTGTAATGATTTATACCTCCCAGTAGCCTGTGAACTACTCATGGAGATGATTGTGATGTCATCTTTGTGTTTCTAGCCCCTGGCACAGCTCTTAACTACTGGCCAATTTCCAGTGAATATCTGTGCAAATAACTTGTTAGTTCTCTCAGAGAAAGACAGAATAAGGGGCTCTACATCTGGGGTCCCTGAAATTGTATGTTTAATTCTGCATATGTGTATATTTTTCTAGGGAGGGTTCCATTGCTTTTATTAGGTTCTCTAAGGATCCTTGATCAAAAAACCCCTTGAGGTCTTATCTTTCTAGAAACAAAAGTTCTGGGAAGACTTGGTAGGAGTGACACTGAGATGTCCCTTGAAGCAAGAACTTAGGCGTGTGGAAGTGGATGGGGAGGGACTCGTAAAAGGAGCATTGTGAACAAAGAGGTAAAGGCCCTGAGTGTTGGGGAGGAGCCATCCTTTTGGGTAACATAATGAGAAACTATGTGAATACAGCTGAAGCCAGGTTGTTGGGAGAAGTTGGGACTTTATTCTGCTGGCAGTTGGGTGCCACTGAAGGCTTTTGAGCAAGTAATGATCTGACCAGAGCCTGGCTTTCAGGGGGCAGATATCATGGTGTCGCAGCTGAACTACTGAAGAAGAAACTAGACGTGGGAAAACGCGTGCACACGCACCGCAGTGGTCTGCAGGCGGTTCGTGTACGTGGTGATCCGGTGCAGACTGTTGACCACTGCTTGGGAAAGAGCTGTGAGCATTCTAGGGCTTAGAAAAATTCGCTCTATCGTTTATAGCCATGAACAAGAGGAATTGAGTTCGGGAAGTCACCCTCTTTGGATGGAAGGCAGACCTGTCCTATACTCTGTGAAAATTAATGATCTGGGCATAAGCAGAATTGCTCACCAATTTATTATGAAAGGAGCTGCTGGAGATCAAGTCGAGTGAATCATCTTGTGTTGTTTGCTGCAGACTGCAGGCAGCTGGAGCACAAATCTGCTCAAGTGCGGTCCTTTCTGTGTGGTTGCTTTAAATACCAAAAGGAAATGTTGACTTGAGCTATGAGGCGTACCCTGAAAATTAACTCTGTGGTTTGCAGATGCCTGTAAGGTTCCAATCCTAAGATTGGTCTGTGCATTTGTGTGTTGGCCTTCAAGAATGACACCAGTGATTGCAAGCTTTGTTCCTCGTGAAAATCCAAACTCTTCATCAGGGCACTCTCCCTGGGAAGCAGGCGGTGGATGCAGAACCCCATCCCCATGTTTTTTTGTTGGAGCGCCCACACTCCCGAGGTCTCTGTAATGGTAAAGCTGCCATTGCTTCTTTGGTCGTTTGTATTTGGGGACCTGACTGGAATCCACCATCATATGCTGATTGTTCACTTCAGTAATATTTTTGTGTGTTTCAGATGACATGCCAGGCCTAGGCTGGGTGCTAGGGATAGGGAGAAGTCGTCTACAAAGATCACAACATTCAGGGAGCCTGTGATCTCTGGGGTGCATGGAAATGTCAGGCTCACAAAGGAGGGCACAAGAATGGTACAGATGAGGTTGTATTGGTGACCTAAAAAACACAGGATGGAAATCTACATTGTTGCTGTTAACTATTATTTATTGAGGATCTACTATGTGCTTGGGACTCCTTACTTTACAACAGCTCTTCAAGGGGGGAATTAAGTGACTTGCCTAAGGGGATGGGGTAGTCCAAAATGGGATACAGGTCTAGATGAGTCTCTGCCCTCTTAACCATAGTTTGACCTAGGTAGCTCCTTTACCACTGACTATTTTCTGGGTCTTGCTAATGTTGGTGGTCAGTCCGATTCCTCTCCCCCTCCTGTCATTCTTCTCGCCTGGAGAATCCTTTTTCTCTAGCGTCTGCTCATTCTTGAATACCAGCTTACGTATTTTCTAGGATGTCTTCCTTGACTATAGGATCCTCTCCCTCCACTGAACATCAGTAGTACTCGCTGCCTGGTTGTTCATTCAGCAATTAGTCATGACTGTCTTGTAATAATATGGTCTATATTTTTGTGGTTAACCTGTACTTTTACGTGTAATCCTCTGGTTTCCTAATAAGATTCTAAATGACGTGGAGTCATAGACTCTCCGAGTATTAGAGGCTTTCAATCAGGGTTTTTCTAGTTCTACTCATCATGTTACAGGTTAGGAAACCAAGGCCCGGAGAAACCGAGTGCCTCTTGGCTCTGCACTTTGCCACCTCCTCCCCGGCACACACACCACCTACCACCTTCCACATAACTGGCACTCGAAAATGCTAGAGGCAGCCCTGGAGCGCTGGCAGCCGGGAGGACAGGATCAGGCTGTGCGATCTTGGGCAAGACTGTTCTCTCAGGCTCTCCTTTTTCTTCATCCATCCAAACGAGGCATTAGATCAGAAGTTTCCTTCCACCTTCCCCATCTTCTGATTCTATTAATAAGACAGCAGCGGGAGAAGATGCGAGGCAACATAACTCAGTGGTTAACAGTGTAACATTTGAGTCAGGCTACCCAGGTCCAAACCTGGCCTCCTCACCTAAATAGTTATGTAGCTAAGCAACTCCTGCGTGTCTCGGTGCTTTCATTGGGAAAATGGGAATCATGTTCATCTTAGATGTCTCTAAGATTGTTTTGTGGACATTAAGTGAGGTGATCAGTATAAAGTACTTTTCATGGTGCCTGACCTGTCAGAAATGCTCGGTAAATGTTATCTGCACATCACTAAGCAAACTGAAAGCGTTAATTGCTCAGTGGTGTCCCACTCTTTGCCACCCCGTGGACTCTAGCCCGCCAGGCTCTTCTGTCCATGGGATTTCCCAGGCAAGAATCCTGGAGTGGGTTGCCATTTCCTCCTGCAGGGGAAAACTCTGAGACCCAGAGATAGAACCCAGGTCTCCAGCATTGCAGGCAGATTCTTTACCATCTGAGGCACCGGGGAAGCCCTAAGCAAAAACCAAACAGAAAGAGATGCAGGTCCTGTCGCTGTCACCTGTCACGGTGCTGGGCTGACAGCCGCAGCAGCAGCTTCCATCCTGCCCTTGGTGGGGTTTACCTGCAGGTAGCTGGGAGGCCTCTCTAGAGTTTAAACAGAAAAACCAGCCCCCTGCCCCCTTCCCCTCCAATCTGCACGGTGGTGTGATTTTGCCTGTGAACCACACATCAGGCAGTTTCAGAGACCTCGAACTACCACGATAACAGCAGCAGCCCAAGCAGCTGGGGGAGAATTCGGGGCCTCAGTGTGTGAGCAGCAGCTCAGAATTGCTCATCAGTTTGGTTCACCTTGTGATGCTTCACAGTGGGGGTAGGGTGAGATGCTGTTTTTCTTATCTTTCAAAAACAAAACCAAGAAAACCATCTCTGGTACCTTTTTTTTTCCAAAGCACTCAGCCAGCTCCCCAGGGGAGGATTTGACCCAGTGACCCAGAGTATCATCTCTGGGGTCAGGGCTGTCTTGCCAAGGAGAACCTCAGCTCCGGATTCCCTCCCCTCCCTGCCTATTGCTGGTGGCTGGACAGTGACTCAGAGGAGGAGGAGGTGGGGAGGAAGAGAGGAGGAGACGGCTCTGCCAGCTGCTTTGAAAAACATCTCATCAGTCCATCACCTCCCTCCCCTCCAGACCACAGTGATGACAGGGGGCAGCGCAGATGGCCCTGACTCTCCCCTACCCCTCACTCCTAAAGCCTTTGGGTTTTTGAAGGGACAGTTTACAGTTGTCAAAAGGGAAATATTCTACCTTTGGAGGGCCCGGGAAATTCCTTTTCTTCCCTGTTAGGACTGGTTCCACCAAGAGCCTTCACTGTAACTTCAGCTCTTACGAATGACGTGCTCAGAGAAGCATATCCCCTGGCTGGGGAAATGGCAAGCCAACTCCAGGATTCCTGCCTGGAGAATCCCATGGACAGAGGAGCCTGACGGGCTGTGGTCCATAGGGTCGAAAAGAGTCGGACACGCCCGGGACACACAGAAAAGCAAAATGTCTTGGTGTGAAACCTCCTGTACTAAGTAAGCCCTGCTGGTTTGGAGTTCAGTGAGCTCCCCCGACCTGTCAGATACTGGGGAGACAGTGGCACGTAGACGTATGCCTTGCCCTCACCCAGCTTGCACCCAGAATCCTTTGATTCCTAACAAGCCCACCGTCTGAAGAAGCAGCCGGTAGCAGCACAAGTGGGGAACTCCATCCTGAGGGTTGTCCGGAGCAGCTGAGAAGCCAACATTTCCATATCATCTTCTGTCCCGTTTGCCGGGTTTTCAAGAGATGCCAAATGTGTCCAGCTCACCCTCTGATTGCCCCGGCTCCCCTCTGCAGCGTGGACCCGAGCTGTAAAACTGCTGCCTGGGCTCTCACTGGCGGTATGAGGTGGCCACTGAACCAGGCCTGCCCTCCTCATGTGTCTCTGGAGGAATGTCTCCTCTTAGGATCAGGCCTCTCTCTCGCCCTGGGGTAGTGGCTGCCTTGCTCGCTTCACCCACAGCCGGTCCCTCCCCTGTACGTGTCAGACGTGCCACTTGGCAGGCGGGGCTCCGAGGAGTCCTTTGAGGTCCATCCCAGACAGATTCACCCAGGAAACCCAAGGGGAGAGGAAGTGAGAAAAACCAGACTTCCCGGAGCTCCTCTAAGCTCCAAGTCTCCGTATATCTTGATCCTCCCCTTTGCAGGAGGGAAAAAAAAAAAAACAAAGTATATCTGTGGGGAAGGCGAGAGGTCTTCCCAGTCTCTCCCCTTCTGTATAAGAACACCAGGCCAGGCTGCCCTGGGCACTGTGGGGGCCGGTGCTGGGTAAGTACAGAGGAAGGAAAGCTGATAAGATAAGGTCTGACAAATCTAGGTCACCAGGCTGCTGCCAGACACCTGTGTGACTAGTCACCTTGAAACTGACGGTGGGGGGGGTGGACTTTTGTTCAGGGTTAGGGGCCCAGGCTAGCTGGACTTCACAGGCCTTTGTTTGTCTGTTTATTTAATAAACATTGCTTGAGCACCATTAAACCAAGCCAAGTCATGTGCTTGGGTGCCCCGGGCCCCTGTGTGTGTGTGTCTGGTAGGGAAAATCTCCTCCTGGATCCCAGGCCTGGAACCAGAGCTAAAAAAAGCAATGACATCATGCAAAAGCCAGTCTGGTCCACTGACTTCCAGAGTGGGGGCAGCCAGTCCCTTGGTATCAGGACGAGCCTGTTTGGAGTCTTCACTCCCTGTTCCTTCAGCTAGATCAGGGGTCAGCAAAACTTTTCCTGTAAAGCCCAGAGAATACATACTTAAGGCTTTGCAGGCCTTATGGACTCAGCTCTATCTATGTGTGTGCATGCCAAGTCGCTTCAGTCGTGGCCGACTCTTTGTGACGCTCTGGACTGTAACCCACCAGGCTCCTCTGTTGATGGGATTCTCCAGGCAAGCATACTGGAGTGGGTTGCCATTTCCTTCTCCAGGGGATCTTCCCAACCCACGGATCGAACCCGTGTCTCTTAGGTCTCCTGCATTGGCAGGCGGGTTCTTTTCCGCTAGTGCCACCTGGGAAGCCCCTCAAGTCTGCAGTCCTAGAAAATACATAAACGAGTCAGCCTGACTGTGTTCCGGTAGCACTTTATTTACAAGACGGGTGAGAGGCCCCATTTGGCCCTAGAGGATTGTTTGCTGACCCCTGAGTTGATGATTGGAATGACCGTTACGAGATCGGTGTTGGAAAAATGGGTCACTGTGATTTCAGGAGGTGTCCCAGATCAACAGGGGGACTCCATTTGGTAGGGATAGTATAGGAGTTGATGGACGCTGTTCAGTGGCATGGTCTGATTGGGGCCAGAGAATTCCTCTGCACGGGCCAAACTGCAGCCTCAGCCATCTAGTGCGCTGGTCCCCACCAGAGGTTACACAGTGCCCGAGCCAGACAGTGCCCATAGTTTCAAACAGTCTCATCACTTCCATGGGAAAACAGTGTGGGGCCCTGTGGGCAGCGAGTCATTGGCACCCCCTTACGAGCCCTGAATGAAGAGCCGGGCCGCCTCTGCCCTAGGGCCTGGCTTTGCCACTGAATGTCGAGTGTGGCCTTGGATAAGGCACATGACCTTTCTGACCATTCAGCGTTGCCTGAGTACTGCTCTATGAGGCACTGGGGATGCAGAATAGGACACGATAAAATTCTTGCCCTGAAGCAGCTCATGATCTAGTGTGCAAAAGAAACAAGTTAACTATTACAGGATGTAGTGAAACACAGGCTTTGAATAGGTGATTATTTAGGCTGCTTACGGGGGCAGAGAGCAAGATTAGTGTTCACTAAGTGAACAAGGAAGGGGAGTCCATTCCCAGCAGAGGCATAGAGACATTGCAGAGAAGATCCAGCCTAAAGAACCACAGGTAAGAGGCGGAGAGGGCAGGTAGAGGGAAGCAGGAAGTCAGCGTGGGTGGATCACATGGGCCCAGAAGGCCAGGGAAGGAGTTTAGATGCAGTTTTGCATGCTGCATGCTCTGGAGAGCCAGGGATAGTTTCCAAGCAAGGGAGTAATAGACTTTGGTTCCACTCAGCTTCTCGCTAACTGCTCTAAACTGTATGCCTATGAGCTTTGTGTGAAGAGGAATGTTGATATTGTATAAAGTTAATAAGTGCTGATAATTAAGCCAGTGGCTGTAATTAATAACCAAGCTCGGTCCATTCCTGGCGATGCTGTCAGCTAAATGGCAGCCAGATAAATCACTGGCCAACACCCAGCACCCGTGACTCTGAGATGAAAGCCTCTCAAAGTACTCTGGGACCTGGGTTATCTGGTTCGCTGGGTGAGATGCTCTCTCTCGTGTGAATACCTAGCTTCTTGAGCTCGCTCACTGAGCAGCTCACTCACTCACTAAGCAGGCAGTTGCAGCCTGCATGTATGGATTTTTTCCTATTACTTTCAAGGGAGAACTGAGTTGCAGAATTCAGATGACTTTGGTGTATGTAGTTTTGAGGTATAGGCCAGGGAAAAGTGGAGGAGATTGAAGTGGCTTCTACAACCTTCATGTCTTTGGCCTGAGAGTAGTTGAAACTGGCTTTGGAAAAGGGAGATGCTTGGGCAGTGATTCCCAAGTCAGAGAGTACATCAGAGTAACCTGGGATAAAATGGCTCGTTTCCAGGTCCCAGAGATTCCTATTCTGTAGGTCTGAATGTCACTGGGAAGCCCCTACTAGGGGAAGGAAACAAGTCTCCTAGGACACCAGGTTTAAGGAGGTACTCTATTTGGGCTAAAGAGTCGGAGACGACTGAGCGAGTAACACTTTCACTCCGTTATAGGCTGTTGTAAGCTTGAGTATCATTCTCTGTGCTATACAGTAAGTCCTTATTATTTGGTGGTAGTGGTTTAGTCACTAAGTAGTGTCTGACCCTTGCGACCCCGTGGACTGTAGCCTGCCAGTCTTCTCTGTCCATGGGATTTTCCAGGCAAGAATACTAGAGTGGATTGCCCTTTCCTTCTCCAGGGGATCTTCCTGACACAGGAATCTAACCGGAGTCTCCTGCATTGCAGGCAGATGCTTTACCAGCTGAGCTATGAATGAGTGAGGGAAGCCCTCATTATATATAGGTTATTGTAAGATATTGAGTATAGTTCTCTGGGCTGTACAGTAAGTCCTTATTGTTTACCCATTTTATATATTCGTATGTATCTGTTAATCCCAAATTCCTAGCTTATCTCTCCCTGCTCCCTCACCACCACCCTTTAGTAAGCTTTCGTCTGTTTTCTGTGTCTGTGAGTCTATTTCTGTTTTGTAAATACTTTGTTTGCATCATGTTTTTAGATTCCACATATAAGCGATTAGCATGGTATTTGTCTTTCTCTGACCTGCTTCAGTTAGCGTAGTGCCCTTCAAGTCCATCCAGGTTGCTGTACATGGTGTGATTTCATTATATTTTAATGATTGAGTGATATTCCAGTGAACCACATCTTCATTCATTTGGCATGGACACTTGGGTTGCTTCCACGTCTTGGCTCAGATTGTAAATATGGGCTTCCCAGGTGGTGCTAGCGATAAAGAATCTGCCTGCCAATGTAGCAGGCAGTCTTGGGTTCAAGACTTGGGTCCAGTCTCTGGGTTTGGGAAGATCCCCTGCAGGAGGGAGGGCATGGCAACCCACTCCAGTATTCCTGCCTAGAAATCCCATGGATAGAGGAGCCTGGCGGACTACAGTCCATAGTGTTGAAAAGAATCAGACACGGCTGAAGCGACTCAGCACACACATGAACATGGAGGTGCATGTGTTTTTTCAAATTAGAATTTTCTCCAGATATATACCCAGGACTGGGATTGTTGGATAAAGAGGCAGATCTCTTTTAGTTTCTAAAGGAGCCTCCGTACTGTTTTCCACGGTGGCTCCACCGGCACATCCCCATCAACAGTGTAGGAGGGTCCCCTTTTCTCCTCTTGTTTCCATTTTCAGGTGAAGAAAGTGAGGCTTGGGTGAACTGAGTTGACCAAAGGGGACTCAGCTAGGAAATGGAAGTGGTAGAACCAGAGTTGGAATTCAGATGGGGTGTGCACCCCGTCCCCACCTCCTGGCCCCCTTCATTCCCCAGCCCACTCCCCTAAGAGCTCTACCTTGAGCCCTGTTTCTTGCTCTGAATTAGCAGAGGAACTGAGAGCCCAGCCTCCTCTCTTGGTCCTTCCCTGGCTGTCTGCCTGGCTCTGAAATCTCCAGGTAACTTCCTGTTCCTGGGGTTTAGCCCTTGGACCAAACCCAACACCCCATGTTTCCTTGGGGTGTTTTTTCATTTGTTGCTGGGTTTCCCGGTACATACACAGTTGTGGCAAACTGGGGAAGGGGCAGAGGAAGGGCACTGGTGATCCTCAGACAGGCACAAGAAGAGTTCTTCTTTCTTAAGCTGTTTACCGATTAACTCCCTTTGCTCCTGAAACTAGAAAGAAGAAGAACTCGAGTCAGCAGGGCTCAGAAGCCCTAATTAATTTGTGGTCCAACTGGGTCAGGGGGAGTGACCCTGGGCAGTGGCCCCTTTTTTTTTTTTTCCCAAGGACCCGTCTGCTGAGGCTCACTGGGTTGGATTCCCAGCCCTGCTGTCTCCCCACCCCCCAGCCTGGGGGAGTTAGATCTCCTGTGAAGCTCACCTCTGCCTATTCCATCCCTTCCTCCCCAGCCCTCTGGCTGGGCGCCTCCGGTGTTAAGTTGCCCCAAATACCCAGTCTCTTATTTCACATTCTCAGGCAAAGATCCCGCAGCCAAGGTGCCCTTTCAGCTTAGCTTTCCCATCGGCCGCTCGCTGACAGATAAGCTCCTAAGAGGAGGGCGGGGTTGGGCTGGAGAGGCTGGTAAAACCAGCAGGCAGACCCCGTTGTGCCCTTTGTCATGGGGCACACTGGGCCCCGCAGTGCCACTGGAGGGTTTGATGGGGTGAGCCCTGGGTGGGGGCCCCCGGCCTTAGTTGGCAAATGGAACTTGACTTGGCTGAGGCACAGTCATACATACACTTAGGTTTTACCTTCGGCTGGAAATCGGAGGCAGAAAGCCTGAGCATCCAGAGACAGGGAAACTCTGTTCCATGTGCGCGCAGGCTGGGAGAAGCCCAGCCTGTTTGAACCTCCTCTGCCACGGCTGTGCCAGACTCCCTGTCCAGGCCTCGCAGTAACGTCTCGTTCCTTGGGCTGGCGGGAACTGAGACACGAGGGCTGCTGCGGGTTGAGGGGGGAAGAAGCCAGTGGACAGAATGTTCCTGCGCCTGGGCGGACCAGCCAGCCACAGCACAGGCCGGGTCCCTGGGAGCCGAGCTGAAACCTTGCTCCTTTCTGTAGCCAGGCCATATCTTGAGTCACGGTCGAGTCCCTGCCAGAGGAACTGGTGTTAGTTCAGCTTTCTGAAGTGGTAGATGGACTGAAAAATGAGAGTGACGGGGAGGTCTGCCCTGGTATCTTCGTCAGTCTCACTGCTCTGGGAAATGGACGTGGAGGCTGGACTTAAGCTACCACCTCTTTTGTCTTCGCTTCCGCCTTCATTTGCAGCCAAATCAAATACCTGGAAGCTGGTTGTAGGGATTGCTAGGGTGTGTGGAATTAGTCCATCCTTCAAACAGTCCCAGGGAATTTTCCCAAGAAGGGAAAATACAGGCCAACCATGGCCTCCGAGGAGGTAGGTGTCAGTGTGAGAGAACCCAAGAACTGGGCCTCTGTATATAAGTTGGTGTCCAGAATATATTTAAAACAATACCCCAAGTATCCAGAGACAGGTTTAAAAATGGGTTCAGAAAGGTAGCAATTTAATGTTTCTCTTGGAAGAAGCCTGGCCTGTGCATTCTCCCAGGAGCCTTTGCCTAGGGAATATGATTAAAAATAGATCTGAGTAGCACTTCCTGCTTGGCAGATGGCTGATAGCAAATGCTAGGGCTTGCAGCTGACCTTTCCTTTCTGAAATCTGCTCTGTGTTTCCATGATGCTAATTGAGTCCCTCACTAGACCTAATCAAAGAGCTGGTTGCAGAAAAACAGGGCTTGCTGTCCTGGGTAGGCTCTGTTCATGGAGCAACTTGAAAGCACTGGAATTTGCATGGGAACACCCACTCGGTGGTCCAACTGGCTGGTCCTTGTTTAAAAACTAACAAGTTCTGCTTTCAAAGTTGCTGTCCAGTGCCCTTAAGGATCCCACACCCTCTCTCCACCCCCATCAACAGGAAAGATCAGTGGGTAGGGGAGTGATGTGTATACAATAGACCAGGCTGACCAGCACTTCCAAACAAAGGAGCTGCCCCCCGGGCGGGGGCGGGGGGGGGTGCTTTTGAGTTTGACTTCTGGGTGTGGCTCTGTCCTCATCAGTTTATCTTTTAAAAAATTATTTATTTATGGCTGCACTAAGTCTTCGTTGCTGTGTAGCTTCTCATTGGGGTGGCTCATGTTCCTTGCATGAGTAGGCAGATTCTTTACCACTGGACCACGAGGGAAGTCTCCATCAGCTGTCTTATAAAACAGGGATAATACCTGAGACAATGCCCTGAGGTGGTATCAAACTAGGGGAGATACAAGATACTATTGTTTTTCTTATTATGTAGCGAGCATTTGGGGTCTGCTGCTCACTGAGTTATTATCCATCCCTGGGAAAGAGGTGCGCATAGGCAGGTTGTGCCACGGCTGTTTCAAGTCCTCTTTGTCATCTTCACCTTGGAGGAAAGCCCTCTGCTGGAGTTTAAGCATCTTCGGGACAGACTATTTATACCCTCTGGGGCTACGCAAGGTCTGGGACATTAAATATTTGTTGATTTAAAGATGCGGAGGTGCAGCATTCTTTCTTTCTTTTGGCTCTGCTGGGTCTTCATTGCTGCACAGGCTTTGCTCGAGTTGTGGCAAGCTGAGCCTACTCTCTGCTTATAGTGCACGGGTTTCTCATTTGCGGTGGTTTCTCTTGCTGCAGAGCATGACCATAGGGCACATGAGCTTCAGTATTTGCAGCATGTGGCCTCAGGAGTTGTGATTCCCTCTCTGGAGCACAGGCTCAGTAGCTGTGGCACGTGGCCTTAGTTGCTCTGCAGCATGTGGGATCTTCCTGGACCTGGGATCGAACCTATATCTCCCGCATTGGCGGGCCGATTCTTTTTTTCTTTTTTGCAGGCAGCTTCTTTACCACTGAGCCACCAGGGAAGCTCTCAGCCTTGTCTATATTATTGAACAGTTAGCTCTCACCCCACCCCATGTCTCCCTATTTTTAAAATATCATAGACTGTGTTACTGTGGGAAAATCTCTTTGCCCAGGAGATGATTTTCCAGTGCCTGATATTTCAGTGTGCCTTAGGTTTTTCTGTTGGCCAGGGAAGAAGGTTGAGCACCAGAATATGTGGCAGGGATTTAAGCCTCTAAGTCTTGAGGATGAGTCTTAGGAATTAGATAAGATAGACCAGCTGATGAGCAGAAAAGACCTTTTATCCAGATAAACAGGAAATTGAAAAAACACCAGAAAAGAGGTCTGACTCAGAAATGTTCGTTCACTGTGCAAGGCGTCTACTCCCTGGAGAATATGGACTCATGGAATATTCACCCTCGTAAGAAACCTCAGTCAACCCCCTCATTTCACAGATGATGCAACTCCCAGTGCAAAGGGGCAGGGCTCTGCGTGAGGAAGGCATGGAGTTGCAGGCAGATGATGAAGCCTTGCCTGGCTGGGGCTGGGAGCAGGCCGGCTGGTTGTTCTGACCCGCTCGTATTCTGTCTCTAGACGGAATACTGAGAATCTCCAGTGCCCAGCTTTTGCACTTTGGCAAGCACGTAGTGCACAGATCTTTTTAATATTTGTATCCTCGAGTCTTTTTCATAAGAGCTCGCTGGCTGTGATTTTTTCAAACCCTTTTAAATAACATTGTCTATTCCTTCATAACTATTTCCTTAAGATGAAATGAAAAAAATCAGGTTAAGAAGACAGTGAGAGACTCTGTGAGAGTAAAACCGTGCCGCGTACAGGAAATTTGAAGGATGCTGCCACTTTTCAAGGGCCTGGCTTATGCTAGTCACTTTACTCTCTGCAAGGTGGGTACTATTACCCCACTTGACAGGTGAGGAACTTGAGACCAGAAAGGGGAGCATCTTCAAGAACACACAATAGCGAAAATGCCAGAAATGGGATTTGAATCTAGTTCATCTGCTAAACTGGCAAAAGCGTAGGCCGTGGAAGGAAACGGCGGTGTAAAGCTATTAGCAGAAGTACTTTTTGGCACCAGAGGATGTAAAGATGAAGGATTATCTGAGCGGCTAGCAGCAGAATGGGGTTCCTCGGGAGGCAGGGTGTTCACTATCCCTGAAAGTATTTAGGCGGAAGTTTGGTGGGAATAGGGCTTCCCAGGTGGTGCAGTGGTCAAGAATCTGCCAGTCAATGCAAGGGGACAAGAAGAGATGCAGGAGACAGGAAGATCCCCTCTAGAAGGAAATGGCACCCCACTCCAGTATTCTTGCTGGGAAATCCCATGGACAGAGGAGCCTGGAGGGCTACAGTCCATGGGGTTGAAAGAGTCAGACACAGCCGAGCACACTTTAGTCTTTAGTGGAAATGTGGACAAGAGCCCTGCATCAGGTGAGTGGTTGACCCCGGGGCTCCGCAAAGCCCAGTGATCTCTGAAATTAAAACTGGATAAAGTCTACATATATTTTGTTTTGTTTGGAGATCCTCCATGGCTGTGGAGGCCTTTTGCCACTATCCCTAACCTGCAGTCCACTTCATGAGATTCCTACGGACTGTAATTAGTTACTTCTCTTTTTGAAAGCTCCCCGAAGCATTCTTTCAGCTTCTCTGCTCATTCTGCATCATGCAGTCCATGAGCCCAAAGAAAGGGGAGTGGATTTTTAAGGACTTCTTTGCTTTTCTTTTTCCATGGTTTGTGAAATGAGAATCATTCATTCACTTGTTACCTGGGAGGGCTGGTTCCAGGCTAGGTTGCAGAGAGCATTCTCTTGGTGGCCCTCAGTCAGCCTTAAGCATTGTTAAATTTACAAATTAAATTTTATCCATTCTCCCAAGAGTGACCAAGCCCTGGTGAAATGATTCATCCTAACATAACTCACAGGAAGCTAATTGGTAGACCAGAATTCTAATTAATTTACAGTGGAACAGATAATCCCGAAAGCTTGGATGTGTGTTATCTTCCTTGAAGGTAAACCCACTGAGCAAATGAATTAAATTTAGGCAGTTGCTGAGTAAATATGGAATCAGAGCAGAGGAGGGTGAATAGCTTAAGAGACTTTCATCAGTTTTGACAGCTTGATCCATCCTTCTTTTTCAAAGAGACAGATTTTCCAAGTGAACACGTTCTAGAAAAATCTTGGGACCTGGAGTCAGAAGCTGTAGATTTATGTATTGACCTTGACTTACAAGCTTTGGGAAACTGGGTAAGTCACTTGAACAGCTCTGGACCTCAGATTCTTCCTCTTTTGTTTTGGAGGTAAATCAATTAATATATGTGAAAGATCTTTGTACATTCAGAAATCCTTTAAACATGTCAGTATTAGTCTAATTCTGTTGAGCTTCTTTCTTTTAGGAAGTCACTTGAACAGCACCCTTGTCATTCATCCCATCTTCATTATTCGTTAGATTTTGGAGCCAGACTGCCTGGGTCACTGTCATCTGTTGGAATTTGACCCTGTGTTGGCATATGTTTTAACCTTTCTTTGTCTTGCTGTCCTCATCTGTAAAATGGGATTGATGAAAGTACCTCCCTCATTAGATTGTTGACAGAATTAAGTTACCTGGCTTATGTAAACAATTTTGAATCCTGTCTGGCATATGTTGGCTTAGTTGCTCAGTCCTGTCTAACACTCTGCAACCCCACCGACTATAGGTTAGCAGGCTCCTCTGTCCATGGACTCCTCCAGGCAAGAATACTGGAGGGGATTGCCATTCCCGTCTCCAATGAAAGTCGCTTAGTCGTGTCGACTCCTTGCAACCGCATGGACTGTATGGTCCATGGAATTCTCCAGGCCATAATACTGGAGGGGGTAGCCGTTCCCTTCTCCAGGAGATCTTCCCAACCCAAGGATTGAACCCAGGTCTCCTGCATTGCAAGCGGATTCTTTACCAGCTGAGCCACCAGGGAAGCTCTGTATGACATATAGCGAGCACTATGTAAACATAAGCCATGACTATTATTATTTCACCATTTCCAATTTATTTTAATGAGCCATCTCAATTTGGGCTTCCCCAGTGGTTCAGTGGTAAAGAGTCTGCCTGCAATGTAGGAGACAGATTCGCTCCCTGGGTACAACCCTCCCACCCACCACCCACCCCCATAGCATGTGGCTTCAGTCTTTCAGGGAACCCTTTCTGTCTGGATTGCCTGCAGGGGAAGTCTTGCCTTGAGAGTCTGTAAGTTTTGCCCACTGGCTTTCCAGAAATCCTTTGTAGTGTCAGGACGTTTTTTGTTTGCCAACGCCCAGTTGGCTTTGGGAACTGAAGGGTATACTGAAACCTAAATCCAAGAAACTGATGATGTTCTTCCTAGATATATTAATTTGCTTTCTTTTTAACTTCAGGGGCTCATAGTAAATTGTTTTTAAAGGCCTGAAAAGGTTTCACACACATGATTTCATATGATCTCAAAATAACCCTTTAAAAAAAAAAATCTCTCTCCCCTTATATTGCCCCTCCCTGCATTCCTCCCCACCAGTAACCACGAGTTTGTTCTCTATGTCTGTGAATTTGCTTCTTCTGTTTTATTCTCTAGTTTGATTCCACATATAAGTGATATCATACAGTATCTTTCTTTGTCTGACTTCACTTAGAATAAAAGTCCATCCATCTTTCTGCAAATGGCAAAATTTCATTATTTTTTATGGCCAAGTAGTATTCCATTCTATATATGGAGAAGGCAATGGCACCCCACTCCAGTACTCTTACCTGGAAAATCCCATGGATGGAGGAGCCTGGTAGGCTGCATTCCATGGGGTCGCGAAGAGTCAGACACGACTGAGCGACTTCACTTTGACTTTTCACTTTCATGCATTGGAGAAGGAAATGGCAACCCATTCCAGTGTTCTTGCCTGGAGAATCTCAGGGATGGGGGAGCCTGGTGGGCTGCCATCTGTGGAGTCGCACAGAGTTGGACACAACTGAAGCAATTTAGCAGCAGTAGCAGCAGTATGTATATAAATAACATCTTCTTTATCCATTCATTTATTGGTGGACATTTAGGTTGCTTCTATACCTTGACAATTATAAATAATGTTGCTGTGAACACTGCGGGTAGGGAAGGGTGTGCACGTATCTTTTTGAATTAGTGTTTTATTTTTCAGATAGACACCCAAGAGTGGAAGGATCTGATGGTTTTAAGAGAAATTTGAGCTCCATTATTTTAGCCCGCTTATAAGTTTTATTTTTATTTATTTATTTTTAGGTAACACTATGCAGCACGTGGGACCTTAGTTCCCCAGCCCGGGATCGAACTGGGGTGCAGAGTCTTAACCACTGGACTGCCAGGGAAGTCCCCCCTCCAGAAGTTTCAGTTTTATATTTGAATTGCAAAGGGCCCAGCTTTAATGACTGGCTGCCATTGCATCCTGGTTCCACCTGTTATCTCTCTGTCTCAGAAGCCATCCCCCCGCAACAGACATGTCAGGCTTTCTCCTGTGGAGGACAGGGGCTTGTCTGCTCATAGAAACCCCCTCCTCTGTATCCTTGTGGAGAATGCAAGTGTCCCAGGCCTTCTTTGTGGAGAGAGAGGAAGAGTACAGGTTGTAGGGAGCTACCAGCATCTGCTGAAATTGAAAGGTCTGATCATCAAGTAACTTAGATCCTGAAGTCTCCACATCAGCAATAAAATGTGGTACCCAGGCCCCACACCACCTTTTGTTTTTGCCATTCAGTTCATTGGATCATGTATGCTCCCATGCCCTTGGAATTTCATGACTCCACACTGCAGATATTTCCTCCTCTAGAGCCAGTCCCTTCCCTGCCCCTCCCTTCATCTGGTTCAGGAACGGGAGGACCTCCCAGAGCTCAGAGGCAGCCAAGCTTCTGCCCCTAGGCAGCACACACATTGCTTTTTACCCCATGTAGACCTCCAGACAGATGTGTGAAAACTTTCTGCAAACTATAAACACATACAAATGGCTTTATTCTTTCCTAATCTTTCCTGGTGACCTGTGTCCCAATGTGGAAGTCCTACACAATCAGGAAATTCTTCCCTTATAATGAACCCAAGTCTCTTATTTCCGTATCAGTCCGCTTCCTCCTTTTTTGCAGAGAAAAGGGAAGAAATCCCCTTTGATTGTCTTTCCTCTTAGCTAATTGCTCAGAGTCTTTAAACTGCACTTGGGTTCTAATTGTGGAAGTTTTCCTCATTTTCATTGTTCTTTATTATTACCCTTCCCACTTTCTCCATATGCTTCCTCAAGGGTGAAATTCAGACAAGATTATTTTGCTTGAGTTTCAGCTCTTTGGAATGGAGCCTGTGGTTTACTTTGACCCTGAATAGCAAACTCCACCAGACTTGGATGCAGAAAGGAATGAGAAAGGAAAACTGACCTGACCTTCCCCAGGAGAATGTTGAGGTGGGGTGTTCAGCCAACACCCAAGGGAGGAGTTTTACTTATCCTTTACTGCGTCTCTATCTAATACCTATGTTACCTTCTCCCTGACAAGGTACAAAGTACAGCATATAATACCATGAGCAAATCCGTAAAGACAGAAAGGAGGTTTGTGGCTGCCAGGGACAAGGGAAATGGAAGGTGACTGGTAATGACGCAAGATTTCTTTGTAGGGTGTGAAGATGTTCTGGAATTAGATAGTGGTGATGGTTGCACAGCCTTGTGAATATAGCAAGGGCCCCTGAATTGCATGTATTAATGGTGACTTTTATAGTAAGGTTCTGTCTATCATGCCATGAAGTGTACACAGTATTATTTATTTCTTATACAAATCTGGTGTGAGTGTGAATACAGTTTTATTGTGCCCATTTTATAGATGAGGAAGTTTAATCTCAGAGAAGTAAATTGGCTTGACCAAGTTAGTAGCATTGTGAGTGTATGGCCACGCCAAGGCTCCAGCTCTAGCAGCTCCATTTCTTCAAAGCCCGTGTGCTGGACACTGGGGCTGTGGACGGTGCTGTAACTGGTAAGGGTCATCGGCAGCTGCGGTGCTATCCCTGTATTTTTATGGACTTTGAAGAAGCAGATCGAGTCAACCTTCTCTTCTCTCTGCTGAAGGCTCCTGCAAAGGCCAGAGAGGGAAGGTGGAGAACTCATCTCCTTTTCCCTCTGCACTTGGTTTACCTTGTTTTACTTCTTGTTCTCAACAACTTAGGACATGGGCATGTTTTCCATCCACAGGTGTAAAAGATGTGGAAGCCCAGAGGGTAGATAATTCTCCCACAGTCGAGTAGAGCTAAGTTGAAGTTGTGAAGCCAGGATTTTATGCTGAATTTCTGAGATGAGATCCTCTCCTCGTGTGCGGATACCCCAGGGCAGCTCCGGTGGTTACAGCTGAGTAATCAGGTGGGCCTCTGCCTGCCTCATCCCTGGGCACCTCCTGGGGCACGAACTCAGTTGATCATGGGTGACCTTCCCAGAGAAAGGAGGCTGAGAGGCCCTCTTTATGCTAGGAGGACTTCACGCCTGAGCCTGTTTGAGAGAAGGAGGAATCCGCATGTTTGCTCTGTTGCCACCTCCCCCGACAAATTTTCAATGGTCCTCCTGCATTTGAAAGGAATTGCTGCTTTCCAGACTTTCAAAGGGGCCAGAAATCAGTGGTTTTGGCTACCAAACAGGAAACTCAAAGCCTTTCCGTTCCTTTGAGCTGGCTGGAAGGGCTGGGTCTGAAACTATAACTTTCCTTTAAGGACAGAAGAAAAGTTTGGGGTAATTTTTTTAAAACAACAACAACAACAAAAAAAACCCCTTTCCTGGAGTCCTGAATACCAGCCTTGGTTGATGCACAGCATGGAAAAGAGCTGCCTTGTTGCCTGGCAGTCACGACAGCAAACAAATGTGTCTGGCCGTCTGTCTGGGATCTCCTGGTCTGAAATCCTGTTTGCTCCATTCTGATTGCTCCCTTCACTGGCTTTCAGGCTCCCCACCTTCGGTACCACCCTCCCTCAAGGGAGCGCCAGGCCGCGCCTGGCCGTGCCAGGCTGGGCCGGGCCCCACAGGATACAGCGACCCAGCCGGGCTATTCTTGTCTGTGTCTATTTGCAAGATGCCTGTTGTTCTCCGTGAATGTTTTTCTCATCATAAATGTTGGCTTGGCAGCGGCCCAGTGTGGAAGCCATGGTGGAAGAGCTTGCAGAATCTCTCTTGTCCTCAGAGACTCAGCTCGTCCCGGGTGCGGGGCTGGGGAGACAGGCTCATCGATGCTGTCGCTAGGAGGGTGCCTTTGTAGGTATCACCGCCTGATGGGTTCAGCAGTCTTTGCAGAGCATGGGCCGCTGCCAGCACACCCTCGGGAGAAGACCCCTGGAGTGGCCTTGGGAGGCGCCTCTGGGTCTGATTGAAGACTCTTCTCCATGTGCCCTCCCCCACCCCACTCTCTAGAAATTCAAATGTGTGTCAGGCTAGAGAAAGCCACTCTTTTTTTTTTACTTTTCATATGATGTTTTTTCAATTAATTTATTCTTGCATTCCTATACAGTTAACAATGAGAAAACAGAAAGAGAAATTAAGGAAACAATTCCATTCACTGTTGCAATGAAAAGAATAAAATACTTAGGAATAAATCTACCTAAAAAAACAAAAGATCTAGATATATAGAAAACTGTAAAACACTGACGAGAGAAAGCCAGTCTTAGCCCCTGCCTTAGAACCCCCAGAACAGTCACCTCCGAGTATTTAAAGTCACATACACCTACCAGGAAAGTGTTTTGAGCATGTACTCCTAATATGTCTATTTATTTATAAATGGTATACATGGGGTTGCTAATTTGAACATTATAAACATTTACTAGAAATTTTATGCAATTTAAAAGGATGGAAGAAAACACAATTATAAATCTTATTTTATTGAAGGTATATATGATTGAATATGCTCTCTTTTCGAGGGGGGGGAGTCTTCA
This sequence comes from Oryx dammah, assembly GCF_014754425.2. NCBI lineage: Eukaryota > Metazoa > Chordata > Mammalia > Artiodactyla > Bovidae > Oryx > Oryx dammah. The sequence goes on along the minus strand of NW_024070192.1, from coordinate 51,774,287 downwards.
TTTGTCGCTTTCTGATTCAGTAATTCAGAAAGTGAAATTGTTAGTCACTCAGTTGCTTCTGACTCTGACCCCATGAACTAGGACCTGCCAGGCTCCTCTGTCCATGGAATTATGCAGGCCAGAATACTGGAATGGGTAGCCGCTCCCTTCTCCAAGGCATCTTCCCAAACCAGGAATCAAAACAGGATCTCGTGCACTGCAGGCAGATTCTTTACCATCTGAGCCATCAGGAAAGCCCTCAGTAGTTCAGAGGTGTGTCCTAAAGACAGTCCTCTTCAGTACCTCATTTTAACTGTTGCCCTTACTGAAAACTTCTTTACAAAGAAAGGTAGATTCAAATGGAATCTTTGTGGGAATTCCCTGGTGGTTCAGTGGTTAGGACTTGGCACTTTCACTGCTAGGGGGCTGGGTTCAATTCCTGATAGGGGAACAAAGATTCTATTGGATTTTACTAACAAGAGTATATTTTACTGTATGTAAAAATAATTTTTAAAAAAATCCAATGAGTTTTGACACATGCGTAGTCTTATGCACCACAAAAATCAAGATGAGAAAATAATTCCATCTCCTATGTTACTCCTTTGTAGTCACTCTCACCCCTTACCTCTGGCAACCACTGATCTTCTTAGCCTAAAGCATTTCAAGCTCATCCATGTTGTTACGTGTATTAACATAGGTTTTCATTACATTTGAGTAATTGAAACTGCCAAACTCTGTCCAGATGTTGCCATTTTGCAGTGTCCCTGAGAGCACTTGGTTTTGTCAGTTAAAAAAATTTTTTTTGAATCATTCTAATAGGGCTATGTCAGTTGTTTTTCATTTGCATTGACTTTATTTTGGGGGGCTCCAAAATCACTGCAGATGGTGACTGCAGCCATGAAATTAAAAGACGGTTCCTCCTTGGAAGGAGGGTTATAACCAACCTAGATAGCATATTCAAAAGCAGAGACATTACTTTGCCAACAAAGGTCCATCTAGTCAAGGCTATGGTTTTTCCAGTAGTCATGTGTGGATGTGAGTGTTGGACTGTGAAAAAAGCTGAACGCCAAAGAATTGATGCTTTTGAACTGTGGTGTTGGAGAAGACTCTTGAGAGTCCCTTGGACTGCAAGGAGATCCAACCAGTCCATTCTAGAGATCAGTCCTGGGTGTTCTTTGAAAGGACTGATGCTAAAGCTGAAACTCCAGTACTTTGGCCACCTCATGCGAAGAGTTGACTCATTGGAAAAGACTCTGATGCTGGGAGGGGTTGGGGGCAGGAGGAGAAGGGGACGACAGAGGATCAGATGGCTGGATGGCATCACCAACTTGATGGACATGAGTTTGCGTGAACTCCGGGAGTTGGTGATGGACAGGGAGGCCTGGCGTGCTGCAATTCATAGGGTCATAAAGAGTCGGACAGGACTGAGCGACTGAACCGAACTGAACTGAATGGCTAGGAATGTTGAGCATCTTTTCATGGGCCTGTTCTCATCTGCTTATCTTTGGTGAAGTCTCTTCAAATCTTTTGTCCATTTTAAAATTGGATTTCTTATTTTATTATTGAATTTTGAGAGTTCTTTATATATTTTAGATACAAATCCTTTGTTAGAAAAGCAATTCATAGATATTTTCTCCCAGGATACGATTTATTTCTTAGCAGTGTTTTTCAGAGCACAAGTTTAAAATTTTGATGAAATCTAGCAGTTTTTTTCTTTTATAAATTGTACTGCTGATGTAGTATCCAAGAAGTCTTTTCTAATGCAAAGTCACAAAGATTTTCTCCTGCATTTTTTTTCTTAGTAGTCTCCATTTTGAATTAGTTTTTTTGTACAGACATTTCAATTTTGAACTACAAAGATCATATAAGATGAAAACATTGCTAAATACCAGTTGTCTCTGTAGTACAAGTTTCTTTGGAAAAGGAGTTAGGTTTCCATTCCCTGTCAAAATGTTGCCTTTACTTTGAAGGGGCAGATTTAGTGTGCGTGTTTTTTTTTTTTTAAATATTGCCAAGTCAGTATTGTCAGCAACTTTTTGTCCAGGTAGTTTGGAATGTTTTTTCGCAAAGGGAAAATGCATAACTTTACATTTTTAAGTACTTGGGTATAAATGAACCTCTTTGGGCTACTCTGAAGGTGAAGTCGCTCAGTCGTGTCCGACTCTTTGCGACCCCGTGGACTGTAGCCTACCAGGCTTCTCCATCCATGGGATTCTCCAGGCAAGAATACTGGAGTGGGTTACCATTTCCTTCTCCAGGGGATCTTCCCAAGCCAGGGATCGAACCCGGGTCTACTCGCATTGGAAGCAGACGCTTTAACCTCTGAGCCACCAGGGAAGCCCATGGGCTACTCTATCCCATTATAAAAAATTGCAAGGATCCTACTTTTATAACATCAGTCTCATTATTGACGTCTTAAAGCCCAGAAGCAGCAATTTTTTTTTTTTTAAAGGAAGTTAGAGGCAGTTGACTCATGGGATAAATATTTTGTAAATGATGCCAGATTTTTCATGCTATGTGTTGCGGGTTCAGAGAGACATTGAAGACACAGTTCATGTCTTCAGGGAGCTCACAGTCTAGTGAGGGAGTTAGTCAGACAGGCAGTTGAAATCAAGTGTGCTGAGAGCTAAGAAAAAAAGGAACAGGCAATGAGCAAGACAGGTCCCGTCCATGGGTACCAGTGGGTACCTCTTCTTGGGGAGGTCAGAGTAAGCCTTACGAAGGAGAGGAGGCCGAGCTGAGGCTTGAGATTGGTCAAGTGAAGGAACCTCCCCATCTTAGGGAGGATCGTGGGCAAAGTTGGTGAAATTCAAGTTCCAGGAATTGCGCATGGTTTGGCCTGACTAGGGGAACAGACAGTGGCAGAGTAGGGAGAGAAGAGACTGCAGGGGGTGGTGGGGCCAGATGGTGAAACTTTTGCCATCCTGGTGGTGCTTGGGTGTCTGTGTGCTCCAAGACAGAACTAACTGGTTGGCCAAATCTATGACCTGTTACGCTGAGACATTGTCTCATCTGAGCATGTGGCATGGTCTCGAGGCTGTAACACTTGTATTCATGCTCAATTCTAGCCTGGAGCTCATGTGTTCCCCGGAGATGCTTCAAGACCCAAAGGAAAGAGAGCTGGTTTTGCCCGAGCAGCAGCTGGGAAACACCTGCTTGCTCCTTGGAGCTGTACCCGGGAGCCAAGGCTTCTGGTGCATTTGCACATTGGAGGCAGCCAACCATCCAGCTGCCCCAAAAACAGTTTTTCCACAAGTCAAGAATTTTAACCCTTCTCTATGGCTGGTGGCCCCGATCCCTAAAGTCCATTGCTTCTGGCAACAGCTGTCTTGGGCGCAGTGATCTGTGTCCTGTCTGGTTTTCCCCTGCCCTCTGGTCATCTGTTAACCAGCCAGCCCTGGATCTCTCCAGCCACTGAATAACAGAGGTCACGGGAGAGTCCCTTATTTTGTCTGGTTGTTTCTTTTCCAAGTGGTCTTCAGAGCAGACGAGGATGTTTAATTCAGGGTACAGTTGTCAAGCCACATTAAAAAATGCAGGCAGCCGTGCAGGACATAGCTGGCTCATGTCAGCCAGACATTCCAGTGCAACCAGAGGAGGAAACACGCCCAGGGCCCGTGTTAGTGGAAGTATCGCACGGTGAGCTTTCAGGCTCCGGTTTCTCCCAGTCCCTGCCATCCTCCAGCCAGAAGAAAGACACTCCTATTTGTTGTTGTTCTTGTTCAGTTACTAAGTTGTGTCCAACTCTTTGTGACCCCATGGACTGCAGCATGCCAGGCTTCCATGTCCTTCACTATCTTCTGGAGTTTGCTTAAACTCATGTCCGCTGAGTCAGTGATGCCGTCCAACCATCTCATCCTCTGTCTCCCCACTTCTTCCCCTGCCCTCAGTCTTCCCCAGCATCAGTCTTTCCAATGAGTATTCAGGGTCAATTTCCTTTAGGATTGACTGGTTTGATCTCCTGGCAGTCCAGCTCCTATTTAAGCTAGAAGTTAAGGTGGGATCACCCTTTAGTGGGCATTCCTGTGACCTGGAGATCAAGTTGCCTACACCTCAAAAAGAGAGAACTCCGCGCTGCAGGTTTTTCTTTTTCGTTTGGCTGAACAGCATGTGGGATCTTAGTTCCCCAGCCAGGGACCAAACCTGTGTGCCCTGTATTGAAAGGTGGATTCTAAACCACTGGGCCACCAGGAAAGTCCTCGTGCTGCCAGTTAGGAAGACAGTGACTGTTCGAGCAATTAGGGTCTCCGAAAAAGTAAGACCAGCGAGAAGTGTGGGTTTGGTGGTTCATTCTTACCTTGGGGATTCTTTGCTGACTCCTGAGGGTTGTACCAAGAGGGCCTGGAGAGGTACTTGTGCCTGTGGCTGTGCCCTGGCCGACTCGAGGAAAGCTGTGGGCAGCACAGATGGCCAAAATCATATGGGTCCAGGAAAGGCCAATGTGGATTAATGCTGTCTTCTTGCCAATCCAAGTGTGGGCTGACCCGGGTTCCGTAGCTCTGTTTATTCTGCCTTCTCCTCCTCCCACCATGCCATCTGCCAGCTGGACAGTTAACTGGCTCACTGCTCCCTTTTAGCTGTGTCAATCCTGCAAGGTCATGACTGTTGTGCTTTGGGGTTGGTTTCCCCCCTGGGTGGGTGAAATGGATCTCTAACCATCGATTTGTCTTCTTGCATTTCAGTCGTTCCAAGGAAGTCAAGGACGAGCATACCTCTTTAACTCAGTGTGAGTGTCTCTGAATGGTACATCCATTGTTCCGTGCAAATTTTGAGGGATGGGGAAAAGCAACACTCTGATGATTATACAACGGAACCTGTCCTCTCTGACACACACACACATATGCACAACCCCATGGAACATTATTTACCACACATGTTAGCCAGTCATCCTTGGGGAATTCAGCAGGGGGGGATCATCTTGGGCTAAAAATAATGTAGGCAGTACTCCAGTAAGCACAGAGGCCTATAGGCTCCTAGCAAAGAAGCTGGAGTGCTTCTCCTGAAGCCTGACCACGACGGTCTCAGAACTAGACCTGAGACATGTCTCTGAGGAAGAGAGGAAGATGAACAGAAGACCCCGGGATCCGCTGGAGGACAGGCTGGAGGAGGCTTTGTAAAGTGGAAGGAGCTAAGAGCCTCCATGCCCTCGTATGGTCTGCCACAGCCCTCAGCATCATTTACAGCTTTCTCTGGGAAAGCAAGCCTGATGAACTGTGAAAATGGAAATCTAGCATGTCTAGCTTGAAATAATAGGTGCTCCGTGTAGGAGTCTAGAGAGCTGATGGATGGGGCTCATCCGTCCCTGTGATGAGGGCAGGACTCTGCTGTCACGATTGACATCTCCAGCCACAGTCCGTCCTCAGGAAGCTCTGCGGACCTGTGCTCATGGCTGTGGGCTTCGGTGTGGTTATCAGTTTGTCCCCTTAAATCACAAGCCTAAAAGCACTTGTTAAGAAAAGCTCTGAAAAAAGAAAAATTCTAAGCAAAATCTCAACCATAAAGACTATTTTGAGTCGACTCAGTGAATCAGAACTTTCAGATCTGACAAACAGCTCAATGGAGATGTTTCCATGTGGCTGCCTTTTGGGAGTTTGCTACTAGTTTCAGTTAGAGATGATGCTCTTAGCGTTAGCTTCCCTTGGGGCAGCCGTCTTCAGTTAATCTTTTGCTGGAAGTTCAGCTTCAACAACCGACGGGCATTTGCCTGACTCCCCGCTCTCTTTCTCCCCGTCCCTGGCACAGAGTTAACGTGGGCTGCGGGCCGGCGGAAGAGCGCGTGTTGCTAACAGGACTGCACGCCGTCGCAGACATTTACTGTGAAAACTGCAAAACCACTCTGGGCTGGAAATATGTAAGTACTGAGGCGTCTGGTTGGTGGAGAGTGTGCTGTAAAGAAACTGAGAGTCGGACACTGGAATGCATTCTCCCACTTGCTTCCCCTGGCCTTGTGGGATTATCTTCAACGAGGATGGGAAACTGAGTTCAAAGAGCAGTTCCTGGAACACAAGCATCCTCTTTGCATTGATAGTCCACTCTTGCTACTCAATCCTTCACCTACTCCTGACACACAGACACACAGTCACGCACCCTCTCAGTGTAATAATAGTGAAAAGTGAAGTCACTCAGTCGTGTCCGACTCTTTGCGACCCCATGGACTGTAGCCTACCAGGCTCCTCAGTCCATGGAATTTTCCAGACAAGAGTACTGGAGTGGGGTGCCATTTCCTTCTCAGGGGATCTGCCCGACTCAGGGATCGAACCTGGCTGTCCCGCACTGCCGGCAGACGCTTCACCCTCTGAGCCACCAGGGAAGCCCAGTCAGTAGTAATAGTGGTAGTAATGGCAATTGACATCTCCCGACCGCTTACTGTGTCCCAGGCATACGTTATTTTATTTACTCTTCACAGAATCCTTAGAGTGTGAGCCATATTTTAATCCCTAGTTTACAGATGAGGAAACTGAGGCTTAGGCAGGGTAATAATTTTTATTTATTTTTATTTTCTGACCATGCCATGCAGCATGCGGAATCTTAGTTCCCTGACCAGGGATTGAACCCACACTCCTTGCGCTGGACTGACAGATACTTGTAATGTCTCCTTGGCAGCTAGGAGAGTGTGCAGAGCCTTGCCAGGGTGAGAGGAGGTACGTGTGTTCAGTGAAAGGCAACTTGTATTATGGTTGTTGTTGCTGCTATTATTATTGGTAGATCTTTTCACAGTGCTTTTCTCTCCCCTCTCTATCATGGTGGGGATGTTGAAAAGGCAGTCTTCCTGTTTCTGGGAGAGAACTTCATTCCATGTTGTCTCAGAGGGTCAGTGTGGGGCTGGCTCATAGGACCCTGCTTAGGAAGGCACCTGAAGGAGCAGTCAGAACCTCCTGATAAGGATGTGTCATGTAGGTTGTTGATGGCAGCAAAGACACCACTCTGCAGGACTTTGCTGGTGGGGGAGCTTCTGCATATGTGGGAGCAGGGAGCATAGGGGAAATCTGTGTCTTCTGCTCCTTTTTTCGATGAGTCTAAAACTGCTCTAAAAATATGAGTCTGTGTGAAAAAAAAGACGTTGAGCAAGAGAAGCCAGCCATGAAAGTATGATTCTGTTGAAATAAAGTTTAAAAATACTCAGATCATAAAAGCTGCAGCAGGTTGAGTCCAGGGAAAGAGCACAGCCTTTAGAGTCTGTCTTTCATGTCTTCCCTGGAATGTGCAGAATGAGAACGGAAAAACCTAGACACTGTGTTTCACGATGCTGAGAAGGTTTAGCCACAGGTTCATCTGGGAGAAAGGGCCTTGGCCGTTCTGATTGCTGTGTGGCCGCTGGTCCCCGCTGTGTGGTCTGGGGGTCTCAGTTCTGGTTTTGATTACCCAGAAATGTTCTGCCACTTCTTTGTTTCCCAACTTCTTGATTATCTTATTCCTTGAAGATGTGCTGGATCATAGACAGAAAATAATCCTGAGTTGGCCGGCTTGGCTCCTGATTAAGTCCTGAGGACTTCCCTAGCAGACCAGCGGTTAAGAATCCACCTTGCAATGCAGGGGACACGGGTTGGATCTCTGCTTGGGGAACTAAGATCCCATATGCCACACAGTGGCAAAAAAAAAAAAAAAAATCCAGTCCTTTGACAAAGCTTTATTTAAGAGCCTTTGTGTTAGATACAAAAGTGAATGAGAGACATTCCTTGCTCTCAGGATGCTTATAGTCATGATACTTGGGAGGAAAGCCACAGGTGACAGTCAAACAGCTGGACAGGACAACAGAAAAACATCCATCTCCCCAAACATTCCCTGATCCCCTCTCACACACCAGGGCCAGTGCTCCAGCCTTTCATTCTATTATTCCTTCTGATCCTTACGATGACCCTGTGAAGTACTTGTAGTTATCCCAACTTTGTAAACGGAAAGCTTATAATTTTGCAAACTATTAATGGAAGGCAGATGCTTAAATGATGCTTTTGATGCTGGGAAGCAGTAGGAGCAGGGTTTAATTTGCGATGTTTGTGTCAACTCCAGATCCTGTTCTCTGTCTCCTGGAGTCCACTCATGACATTTTGCAAGTGCCTTGAGGCTTGAGGGGTGGGCGTATTGGTTTTCTTTTCCCTCTCTCTCTCTCTTTTTTTTTTTTTTAAATAGGGACACGCTGTCACTTTCCTAGTTTTATTTCTTTCCTCCCCCTGTATTCTGAACACACTATCATGGAACAACAGGTCTTGTTCCTAAACCATATTCCTGTGTTGTGTACACATCACACTCATGCAGACGGAGCTGGGGAATAATGAGTGTCAGGGAAATTACTGCTGAGCCCACAGCTCTTGTGTTTGTGTGTGTGTGTGTGTGTGTGGTGTGTTTGCACTTTCTCCTGGCGCCCCTCCCCTCTCTGCTACGGGGGATGACTCCTCTCTGAATGAGAGACTCAAGTCCGAACTCGCATTCTGAGCCCCAGAGCCCCTGAGCTCTAGAACAGAAGATACAGTTAATACAAATGCTGCCCAGCACCTTTCAGCAGTAGGATTTAGCTCCTTTTCGATTTGGGGGGCCCAGAAGGGAGAGTTTTTCCGCTGTTCTGCCCATTGAGCTTCGCCATCTGATGACTCTGACACCCACTGTTTTTTAGATAACACACCAAGCTGGCTTTCTGTATCTGCAAACAGGATATCACCTTGATGCCACACCAACGCAGGACTTGTTTCTGTGGGGCTTGTTAGCTGGGAGAGCCTGCGGAGCTGTGTTTCAGATGGGCACCTCCCAGCTGGTTTGTGCTGGATTTGCCCTCTGGAGGCCTCGCAGCTGAGTGGGGCTCAAGGGCTGGCAGGTCCTTCAGCCTGCAGTTCATACAGCTTCTTTCTCCCTGGAGAAAGGCAGTGATGGAAAAACAAACTTAACCCATCTGACATGGAAATAGCAAGATAAGAAATAAAAGAGAGACCTGTTTGGCAATACAGTACACTTTGTTCCTATCCCCAGTGTCTTTTCTCTCAGCCTAACAAGCACAGTTTAAAATAATGGCACAGTGGGCATTCCCTGGCGGTCCAAGGGTTAGAATTCCATGGTCTCACTGCTGAGGGCCCAGGTTCAATCCCTGGTCGAGGGACTAAGATTCCAGAAGCTGCTTGGCACAGCCCCCCAAAATAATAAAAATTTGAAACAGAAATTCTACAGATACCTCCATAGGACAGATTTCTGGTTAACATCAAAAATGAAGTGCCCATAAGATTTTACAAGGCGGACAAAACACAAAATAGGTATACAGTGAACAAGACGGACAGACACAAAATAGATACAAGTTATGCTGTATGTTTGAATGTGGTTAAGTGCTGTGGAGAAAAGTAAAGCAGGAAGTGACAGGGGCAAGGGGGGTGGCTGCAGGGGAGGTTGTGGTTTTCAATAAAGACCTTACTGGGATGATGACGTTTGAGCAAAGATGCTAAACGAACTCTACTGCAAATACTGAGAAAATATTTAGAATACTTAAATTTTAAAATATTTAAATTTTATTGTAAATGTGGAGACAGCCCTGGTGATGCCTCAGTCCTGCAGTTAAGCCAAGGGGGCATGGAGTGCTTGAGCGGTGGGCCTCCTCAGTGAGGCTGGGGCCAGACTTCAGAGGCCCCGAGGCCTGTCGTTGGCCCTGCCTTTGCTCCTGTACGCCAGAAGTCACCTGCGCGTCTTTGGTCATTCCACCTTCTCTTCCTTTGTGTTTCCATAGGAACACGCCTTTGAAAGCAGCCAGAAATATAAAGAAGGCAAATACATCATTGAGCTAGCGCACATGATCAAGGACAATGGCTGGGACTGATGGGAGAGCATCCAGCCAACCCCGCGTCCACGTGAATGCCATCCAACCGAACATTCTACCCAAGCGTGAGAGAGTGACTGAACACGTGGTTCCATCCATTTAGGGGCCTTGCCATCTGGGGCATTCGCCCACCCTGACGCCATCTTTCTGGTGACCGGCCTCTAAACCGCTGTCTCTCTGTCTCTTTGCTTTGTATCTGTTTGTGAGTTGATCCTGGCTTCTCTCTCTGTTCTAGTGTTGGCTGAAAAAAACAAAACAACAAAAGGAACAGACGCCTGCCCGCATGGCGGCAGCCCACTTGGACGAAGGCCCCAGGGCCCTTGCAGAGCTGCCTGAAGGCCGCTGGGCGGGAGCACAGTGGCCCAGCCCGGGGGTGTGAGGGTCCCGGGTGGGCAGGGGACGGGAGGGGAGAGGTAGGAACAGACTTGTGCTGCTCCTGGAGACCTGGGAACTTAGGCTTGAAATAATCGACTTGTCTAAGAGGACAAAGAGGAAAAAAAAAATACCTCATGACTGCATTCTCTCTGATCAGAAGCTTCTGTTCCTGCCACCAAATGTGCCAGGTTAGCGAATGAGGGCGCAAGAAGGATGGCCCCTAGTCTTCGCTGGTGGGGCAGGGGGCCGGCCTGGTTCTCCCAGGCCGAGCTGGTGGGGGGAGCAGTGTGTCCTGGCAGCCGGGGATGACTTGGGAAAAGCCCAGAAGGTGTTGATGACTGATGCCTCACTGCTCCTGTGGGTGATCTCTGCCTCTTCAGCCACTGTAGGTGACAGGAGAGGGGACTGTCATTTGCAATGTGCGCGAGATGCAGATATCCCAAAGGCTTTGACCAGCAATCAAGTAAAAAAAAAAAAAAATCAATGAGGATAACAGGGAACACAGCAGGGGGAGGTGCAGTTGGGGAGCTAAAATGGCCTTGATCTTGGGCCAGAGAAAATAAAAAAGTAGAACCAGTTAGCAATTCCGACTGACCTTTTTTTCTGAACCTTCATAAGAGAAGAGTACTGTGGCAAGGAAGTGGGGGTGGGTGGGGCAGAGCCTGGAATAGTTTAGGTTTGAACTGTTACAGGTTAAGTGCATCTTTTTTTTTTCCTGTATGCATTGGCTTCACTGAGAATAGCAGTTCTTTATGCATATGAGTTTTTGGGTGTTTTCCTCCAGTTCTATCATTGTAGTCGCGGAAAACAAAGTCCCAAGGCTTCGAGTTCAGTGACAACCTGGCTGGCAGATTCCTCATGCCCCTAGCTTGTTCTCTTTGTACTTGAATGTTTTTGTGTGGAGAGAAATCTGTCTGTGTGATCCAGCAATGGGAAGGTCTTCAATTTGATGTCAGACGGCAAGTTATAAATTCCAGTGTTACACCCCACCCCGGACCTCCCCATCCAAAGCTCATTATATTAGGGAAGTGGGGAACGCATCTCTGTGAGGCTCATGAGAGAAGAGTTTGTTGCATTTAATCAACACTGTGAAGTCTGTTCTACAGCAATTTAACCAGTATGCAGTGCATGACCGAAACTCATTTAACTGAGATAATTTCATTGCTTAGACTGAAAATATTATCATTGCTAAGATATGTGTAGGTTATGTTAGGTAATTCTCAGCATCTCATTCTCCCAGTAGGCTGATCCTATAGGAAAATTCACCTTAAAAGTCACAAGAGAGTGAGTTGAAGGAGACGAGAACCTGTAAAATTGTTAGGCAAGATTAAAGCAGCCAACCCGGGATGTTTTCAGAATGGAACCAGATTCCCAGAGAGGGTGAGTCTGTCGTGGAAATGGCTTTTTGTGTCTCTCTGGGCTGCTAGTGGAGCGCGGGGCCTGAGATGCTCATGGTCCTGCTCTGGCAGTGCTGGGTGGAGAGCTAACGGGAAGCCAGGTAGCCCCGCTTTTAGCAGCAGACAGCATCCGTGAGACAAAGAGGGTTCTGCAAAACCAAATTTTGTTCCCACAAGCTTCTTGGCCCACATCGTTCGGTGCTTTAGCAACCCTGGGAGATTAAGTTGTTCTCTCCACGTTACTAAAAAGCAGACCGAGATTTAGAAGTCTTTCATTTCCAATCCCAGAGAAACAGTTCCTTTGGCTCCCAGGCCCAAGATCTCAATTAAAAAAAAATCATTTTCAACTTTCACATTCCTAAGCTGGTTTACCAGCCCAGAAATCATAAATTCCCCTCTGCATCCCTGCTGAAAGTAGTGGCTCTCATTTCTGTGTTTTGATTAGCCCCTTTACTCAGGGAATGTCCTGGCTATTGATAATCCTTTCCAGGAAAAGAAAACAGGCAGGGTCAGGGTGGGGGGAACATGTAGGTGTGTAAAAACCGAGCATGGTCATATACTGGATATGAGGTGCCCTAGAATGTTCAAGGGGCAGAGGAGACTGGAGTGCCACTGTTCATCTTTGGGGATGGGGCCTCTGACTCTTGCATGGATCAGAGCAGGCTCCAGTTAGACCCAGGTTCTGTTGTTTTGTTTTGCTTTAATTTAAATTACTATCCATTGAGCATCCAGTGGGCACATGGTGCAAGAGAGCTGAACAAAATGCTGGTTTTTCCATAATGACAAGGGTAAAAAACCCAACTCATTAGGCTTTCCCTAAGAAGAAGAACCAAAAGTGCTTCTTATAACTTGAGCTCCATTCATGGCTTGTCTACTAATGTCTGACAGTATCGTAGAGACCGCAGCTGAGTGAGGGAGATGCCTCAGTCGGTTCATTTTTTAATTTCCTCACCAAATTTTGGACTCAGAGCATAACCAAAGACCTCATCCGTTCACCCCTGGTGGGTTTGGGGAACTGGAGTTTGATGGTAAAGTTTAGGGGTGCCCAGAGTAGGAAAAGGAGAAGGGGAAAGGAAAAAGGCATGCCGTGCTAGACCTCAGCCAGCAGCTGCCTTCCTCTTCAGCTGAAGTCCAGCCGGCAGATTCTAGTTCCATCTCCCTCGTGCCTCCCCAGGTCATATGGCGTGGGCGGCCCTGGATTACACCCAGCCCGCTGGGATGTTAGTCTCAGCCGCTGATGGGTTGATTTGATGTGTATCCAACCCAGCCGAGCTCAGTGTCCACGGAACATCAGCTGGGCCTGCCCAATTCCCCGGACAACAAGATGACAGAGAGAACATAGAGTCAGTCTTTACTGGTGGATCAGAGACAGGTGTCCCCTTTATAAAAAGATTTTCAAGAGGATATATAAGAAACAGTTGCTTGTGAAATATACTTTTGTAAATAATATTTAATTTTTTAAATAATATATTTGGTGCTGTTTTCTCAGATCCCCTGAGAGCACTTTTTATTTTCATTTTTAAATTCTCTAGTTTCCTCTGCATTTCTTGAAGTATATTTTAAGGGAAACAGTGATGACCAGTATACTCTTGCAAAAGAAAAGGAAAGAAAAAAACAAAAGATCTCCATCACTTTAGTCTGGACAGAGGCAATAAATGAAGCAATGTCTCTGTATTTCTTCCCAATAGACTCTGCAGTACATTACCAGGTTGAGAATTGAAATATTTTGTTGTACCGCTATTGGCCAGAAAAGAAAATAAATCAAATAAATTTAGTAACAACTTAGAGCGATTCCTCTTGTTGGAAGAATTTCCAACAGATTGGAGTCTTGTTTTTAATTGTTTGTGTAAGTATGTGTGCGCCCATGTGTGCGTGTGTGTGCGTGTGTGTGTGCGTGTAAAGCACTTTGCATCGTGCCTGCGGTTTTCGTTTTTGGGGGGGACACTATACCTACAGTTTACACCTTGGGCACGTAAGAGTTTTCTTCTCTTTCTCTCTGCTGGCTTTGTTTCTGAGTGGACCAACAGCACAACCCTCGAGGAGTTTGTTTCCCCGAGCACGGAGCTGTTGCGTGTTGGCTCCTTCGCATGCTCAGCTTTTACAGACTGTAAAGGAAATCTGTGTTTGTGAAGACCCAGCAGTCACAGCTGTGTCCCTCCCTGAGAGGTGAGGGTACTCATCATGGGCCCAGGGCTCCAGTTGTGGAAGCCACATCATGTTAAACATTCAGCTGGTTTGGTTGAAAAGAATGTCAGTAAAATAATACACATATTTTGTAGGTAAATAGCTTTTTTTTTTTTTTTTAAGGTCACATTGCCTCCGGTTCAGGAAGAGGCTGGGAAATCAAATATTGATCACAATCAACTTAGATATTTTTTTTAAAAATGAGTTTGCCTCAAATGAGAAAACATGCTAGTGATCTAGGTCGAGGAAAGAGATATATTAATGTTTAATATTTAAAATTAAGATAACGTCATGAAATCAGCCAGCAGTGAAAGGTAAAGGCCAAGAAGAAACAAGCCATTCTCATAGTATCAAATTCTACCTGCCCGTATGTTTTTGTATAACATGTGGGTGAAAGTGAGAGTCAGTTCCCTTTTCCAGCCTGCAGAGACTATCTTTCAGTACAGACTCTGCCTATTTATGCTTGTGTTTACAAACTGTATTTGTTGGGTTTTGTTTTTCTTTTATCTTTATTATTATTATTTTTTTTAGTGGCATTTTCAGGTCACTTTGCTTCAGTAACAAAGAAAATTATTTTCAAGTAATTTGTCTTCACCATTTCCTGTGTTTGTACATAGTGATTCAGTATTAGAGAAAACCGCGTTTCTGTCATATTTCCAATCTGTGTTGGTGCTCATTTGAGAAAATAAAGTTTTCAAATATGAATTCTTTGCAGGGCTCCTTAATTGACCCAACATGTTTTATCTCGACATTTAACACAGAAGTAACTGAAAGGTCAGAAGGAGGACATCTGTCTTAAGGCCATTCACCGATCTGTCAACTGAGGCCCTAGGGGGTTATTTTCTCTAAGGACACTTAGCTGATTAATGAATAAAAATCAGGTCTCCTGCTTATCTATAAACACTTCTCCTGGTTTTGGAGATCAGAAGTGCAGGAGTGACCTTTATCATTTCTGTCTACTAAGCTCCATGTTAGTCTGCAACCTTTTCTGTTTACACCAATTTTCTTTGGAGACAGAATTGCATTAGGCCAAGGGGGAAAAAACAGGTGAATCAATAAAATAATGTCAAAAAGAGGCAACATTACCTCTGAATGGTTGACTAACAAAGGGAAATAAGCCTAGTTACAGTATATGGAAAAACAAGTCTTCTCACTCACTGAACAAATAAGAAACATCTATTCAGTTCTAGGCAGCTTCCCTGGTGGCTCAGACTATAAAAACGTCTGCTTACAATGCGGGAGACCGGGGTTCGATCCCTGGGTCGGGACGATCCCCTGGAGAAGGAAATGGCAGCCCACTCCAGTATTCTTGCCTGGAGAATCCCATGGACAGAGGACCTTGTGGGCTACAGTCCATGGGATCATGACTGAACAACTTCACTTTCACATTCAGTTCTAGGGACTGGGTGAGACAATTCAACCATCCTAACATTGCAGCTGTTTATTTCCCAAATACCTTTCCCTCTAGTCTTGTCTATATGCACACACAGCCTTGCATAGCCAGTCATTGTAAGTACAGTTTTAACAAGGCTCTTTTTACCTAAACATCATCAGTTTATTCTATATTTTAAAGCATTTTTTCAGAAGGTTGCATCCACAACTTACAGAGTTCACACCTTGTGCAAGCAACCTAAAGAGCAAAGAGGATATTAAAGCCACACAATTATATGTGATGTATGTAATAATATTTTAAAAGACTATTCCCTATTAAAATAGATACCATCTCTACTTTCCTGGACTTTTTACTTACCTATTCTGGCCTCAGCTACAGTTGACTTTTATTTGTCCTTGAGTGCATTATCTCCTTCCTGTGACCTGTTTTGCTTCAGTGGCTACCCTGTTACCATTTCATTTGTGTTTGCCTTTGGCAGCCAGGGAGGGGAGAAAAGATAACATGGGCAGGAGAGGACCAGACTCAAACCACGGCAGCTGTCCAGATCAGGCTGGAAGAGGGGGTTGTTGTTTAGTTGCTAAGTCATGTCCAACTCTTTGCAACCCCATAGACTGTAGCCCACCAGGCTCCTCTGTCCATGGGATTTCCCAGGCAAGAAGACTGGAGTGAGTTGCCATTTCCTTCTCCAGGGGATTTTCCCGACCCAGGGATCTGAACCCTCTTCTCCTGCACGGGCAGCACTCTTTACCACTGAGTCACCAGGGACGCCTCCCAAAGAAACGGAGGGGAAAGCAGGGATATTCATGGAGTGCCTGGTTTGCGTGAGAACCTGTGTTGGGCTCTCTGCTTACATGACCTCACGTAGGATGTTCACAAGGAAGTCCTTCCTCATATCATCCTAGGAGTTCGTGGGAGAGCAGGGCAGACGATTATTCTCATTTTGTAGATGAGGAAACCAAGGTTTCTCATGATAGGGTGAGGAATTGTAGCCCATCTGACCTTACGCTCTTGGTTCCCTACACCGTGTCCCAAATGTTAGCCTCTGTCTTCTCCTGCCCTCATTCTAGTGTGGTTCACAAAGACACTTGCCCAGCCTGCCCACCATGACTGTTTAATAAATAAGGATTGAGGAATGCAAATTAGAAAAGCAGTGAAACAAAGCCACAAACCTCAGTTCTACCTGAAAAGTATTGTGTATTCCATACCTGAATATAAGCTGAGCTTTGTTGCTTCTTTAATACTCAGTAATGAATTACATATGTAATCCTTGGCCCTTTGATTAATAGGAGGTCCTTAATAAGTGCTTGGTGAACACTGAATTAATGTGGAGAATTAACAGGTTTTTTTTTTTTTTAATCTCTTTAACATGTTAGTTTCCGTAAGAGAAGAATGGAGGTTAGTATTAAATGTTCCATAAATTGTTACACCATGAGCAATCAGTTTATTAACTTGCATTTATTTATTCAGCAAGCACTTTGGGGGCATCTATTATGTACCTAGTCTGGTCAGGAAACTAACCCCAGGGAGGAGAAGAGCAGGGGTACCAATTGTGTTGAGTGAGAACAAAAGATTATGCATGGCTTTCCCTACCTTTGGCCAAATACCTAGCCACAGGGACCAGGACCCTCAGGCAGCTGTTTCCTGCAGAAGCAATTGCTCATAAATCCTTTCATCTGAACCCAGTAAATGGCTGTGTCCTAGAGCAGGGCACAGGGCAAGCACTGGAATTAGAGCACCTGGTTTCAAATACTGGTTTCCCTTCATTAAAAAAAGGAATCTATGGAAAGAGTTAGGCCAGCGCCAGGGAGGAGTCAATGATATTAAAATAACTGTTATCATTACAGACTGCTTAAGTCCATTTTGAATTTGGAGTGGGGGAAAAAGGAATACTGTGTTTTGCTCTTTATGTGTATTTTGTGTTTGATTTCACAACAATCCCTTGAAGCTTCCCCGTTTTACAGAGGGAAAACCTGGAGGTTCAGTGAGCATAAATATATACATGGAAGAGCTCTGAACTGGTGTTCTGATTGTGAAGTCCACACCATATCTGGTCCAGCTTGCCGTTCAGGAAAAAGGAATAACTACCAAATCGGAAACTCTGGCAGGTCTGATTAAGCACACACCCAAAATGCCATGCTATTTTGTTCTCTTATATTTTATTCTTTTTTCATGAAATGGAAACCCTGGCTTTTCTGTTAGAAGCCAAGAGCTTAGAACCGAGGAAGCATAGTTTGTTAAACCTTTATTTCACAGGATTTCATGACTATTGATTTCAGTACTATGACTTCTTATTTCTTTTGAGGGGAAAAAAAAAAAAGTATTACTTTCAGTTCAGACTGAAAGATAGAAACCTCAAAACTTACCCATCTGGACGTGACTAAAGTGTCCTAACACGTGGCATTTCTTTGGAGCCATAGGGGGCGATGCTCCAGGCCTGTTTGAACAAGCCAAAGATTAAAAGTTCATGTTGCATGAAGATTCTTCTAATTCCCAAGGGATATGGGATCATTTTAATGAGAGACAGGATACCTAGAGAAGCTGAATTTTTCAAGGCCTGAGCCAATTATTTGAAAACTGTAACCGAGCTATTGAGTTATATTTATTTTGAATTAAAATCATATTAATGATTTCTCCCAAGCTGAGATATTAGCAAGGTCAAATAAAAAGATGGTTACTTTGCAGTTGGACAGATGGGGGTTTGAAACCTGACTGTGTGCTTATAGCTTCCCCGATGGCTCACTCGGTAAAGAATTCACCTGCAATGTAGGAGGCCCAGGTTCGGTTCCTGGGTCGGGAAGATCCCCTGAAGAAGGAAATGGCAACCCACTTCAGTATTCTTACCTGGAAAATTCCATGGACAGAAGAGCCTGGCAGGCTACAGTCCATGGGGTCTCAAGAATTGGACATGCATTGATCACTTTGAAGAAGTCACAGAAATTCTCAGGACTAGTTTCCATCGTTTGTTAAGTTGGGGCTACCAGAAACCATAAGTTATTGTAGGAATCAATAACAGCCATAAAGTGTTCAGCACTTTGCCCAGACCAAGTAGGCCTTAGGTGTCACTTGTCCTTTATTTGCTGAGTAATTGAAACTCACTGTGATGGGTACCACTAGCACATGGGATTATTATTATTATTATTATTGGCCCTGATATTATCTCAGCATTCAAAATCATCATTCTTCAACCAGGGTTTGAACCCATGCCCCCTGCATTGCAAGGGCCAAGTCTTAACCATTGGACTGCCTGGAAAGTCCCAGCACATAGGATACTTAAGGTTCAACCATCATCCTTCCCATCTCTACCAAGGAGGCTGGCACTCAGAGAGGTTAAGTAACCTACACTTGATCATGGGCCTGCTATGTAGCTGGAACTGGAACCCAGAACACCTAGGCAATCAGACTAGGAGTCCCTGTACCACACTACTTACTTTTAGTTTGAGAGGAGAGTGTGTACCTTTAAAAAAGAAAGGGTGGCAGCTAGGAAAGCATCCTTGCATTTTAGGATCCTGCTTGAAATGTACCCATCTTTGGTCATCTTCCTTACAGCAAAATTCGCTCGTTATCCTTACACCCGAGACTGATGTGCGGTCAGCTTGTAGGGGAAGCAAGATGTTCTCAGACGGGCTTGCCTCCCCAGCCTCCCCAGGACTGCCCGCCTCTGATTCTGCACCACTTTTCCAGAGCACAGCCACCGACCGAGCAGTTGAATCGGGGATGTTTTATTTATGACTTTAATAATGGAGTCTCTTGGGAAAACTGGTTTCCCATTCCCAGAAGCGAAAAAATCATCTACAGAATGTTCTTAATAGAGTTTCAAACGTCCCTTCACAAAAGGAGGATAATTTGAGCTGATGTTCATTTGGCTGGTATGTTCTGTACCAAACCAGCGCAGTGTCAGGAATGGAGGATATAGGTTGATAATGTGGCTGCTGATACAATCCTAAACATGGTGTTTATTACCAAAACTGCCACTAGGCCGACAGGGGCTTGTTTTAACTTTGTCTGGTTCCCAGAGCCTTATTTCCACACTCATTGGACGAATAGTACCCACATCTCCTGGAGGCACTCAGGCTTGAAGTTGTTTCCATGGTGATGGGACATGCCCAGGGCTCAGGTTTCATTCTGTTCTTATTTCTCAATGATATTATAAAGAAATAGTACCAGAGAGAATGTTAACCACATGAGAAAGAGAAGTTGAAAAAAGGAAGCATCACTGAACTTCTGGGGCCGTGGCTATAGGAGGGAACTCTGGAAGTTTCTGTTTAACCAGGGGGAGTTAGGGAGTCATCTTGGGAAGATCCCCTGGAGTAGGAAATGGCACCCCACTCCAGTAATCTTGCTTAGAAAATTCCATGGACAGAGGAGCCTGGCAGGCTACCGTCCATGGGGTCGCACAGAGTTGGACACGGCTGAGCACAGACACAAGACTTGCAAAGAAAAGGTTAGAGTTATCACTGAGCTAAGTGGTTTGGACCTGTTGTGTCCTATACATCAGATATTTCTTCTTGCCTTGGGTAGAGCTAGATTTAGCCTAAGGGAGACTTACCTGTAAAAGCAGATAAGGCAGGCAGAACTCAACATTAGAAAGCCTGTAAAGATCTTTTCTGCCTGTGGGCATGAGACTACCAGGCATTTGGGGATTAAAATGCAGACTTCCAGGCTCTGATTAGCTGTGTGACCTTGGATTGGTTACCTTTGGAGGCTTAGTTGACTTATCTGTAAAAGAAGATTGTGGTAAGGAGGAAGTGAGATAATATATCTTGAGTGCCTGGCACCCTTAAAGCTAAAGAAATGTTGGTTGGATGGGTGGTTTAGTTCCTAATTCATCTCTGACTTTTGCTACCCCTTGGAGTATAGCCCACCAAGTTCCTCTGTCCTTGGAATTTTCCAGGCAAGAATACTGGAGTGGGTTGCCATTTCCCTCTCCAGGGATCTTCCTGAGCCAGGGATTGAACTCAGGTCTCCTGCACTGCAGGTGGATTCCTTCCTGACTGAGCCACCAGGGAAGCTGGTGTACTGTTGGTTATTGTTGCTTGAATAGTAGTAAAGGCAGAGTGTGGATGTGTGTTATTCGAAGTGGAAAAATGCGTGTGCTCCAATGGCCAAGGGTTACTGGTAGGCTGGTTTATAATTTTCCTTTTTCTTTGCATGTACTTTCTGAACATATTTTATTTTTCTTCATTTCTGTATATTTGGGCAATTATCCCCAAGGACAGTAATTTACCTATTCTTTCAATAAGTCTTTTTGATCCAGGTTTAGGGATAATTCCCCTCCCCTTGGGGGAGTTTTCTCAATCTCTTTAGGGAGTGCTTATGTTACAAGGGGGAGAAGGGGTTGCCCAGCGTAAAAAAGGTCAGAGTTACCACAGCAGTTACTGGTTTAGACTAGAAAGTAGAGCTCTAGAAAGGCTTCCCAGAGGCCTCCTTGCTGCCTGTCTCCCACTGGGGCCTTGAAGCACTTAACTCAGGCCTCTTGTATGGTCCTTACAAGGTTTGCTGTCTGACTCCTTCCATAGGACTTCCTCCTGGGCAGGGACCCAGGTTCTCTCTTTTGTGTTTTTTTTTTGGCCTGCTCAGCATGTGGGATCTTCGTTTCCTGACCAGGGATTGAAAGCACGCCCCCTACACTGGAAGTGTGGAGTCTTAACAACGGGACCACCAGGGAAGTCCCGAACTCTTTATAGCCGACTAATGAACGTTTGATGAATAAATAATTGTGGGGAGTTCCTTGGTCGTCTAGTGGGTAGGATTCCAGGCTCTCACTGCTGTGGCTTGGGTTCAGTCCCTGATTGGGGAACTGAGATACCGCAAGCTGCATGGCCAAAAATATATATATATGTGTGTGGATGTAAGGAATGGTCAGTTAACAAAAGAATTATTCCTTTCAACCCCAATGTGGAGAAAGGAAAGATTGCTTTAGCATTTACCTTCATTCCATTTGAAACAATAAGGGAAATGAGATAAGCTGGTTTATTTTTTATTTATTTTTGGCCATGGCATATGGCTTGTGGGATCTTAGCTCTCTGACCAGGGGCTGAACCCAGGCCCTAGGAAGTGGAATTGTCAAATCCTGACCACTGGGGCACCAGGGAAGTCCCCAAGAGAAGTTTGCCAGGTATGGGAGTGAAGCCTGTCATATGGTTTCTTGCAGTCTAACCAAGTACAAGTGTAACAGGAGGGAAGGGGGCAGGACACACATTTGGAAAGAACCACATAGCCCAAGGACACAACAGAAACCAGTTAGAATCAAAGGGGTCCAAGATGGCAGACAAGGCGATTTTAATTAGACCTTGATCCTCAGTCAGCAAGCTAAATGACACACCCAGAGGTGCCATGACAGTTCCAAGGAAAGTGAAAGTCATTCAGTCATGTCTGATTCTTTACGACCACATGGACTGCAGCCTGCCAGGCTCCTCTGGCCATGAAATTCTCCAGGCAAGAATCCTGGAATGGGTTGCCATTTCCTTCTCCAGTAACAGTTCCAAGGCACTGTCAAAAGACCAAGGAATACGCAGTGGCCCAATTCCTGGAAATCTCCATCCCTTCCCTAAAATGGGTTTCCCTGGTGGCTCAGACAATAAAGAATCCACCTGTAATGTGGGAGATGGGATGATTCCTGGTTTGGGAAGAGCCCCTGGAGAAGGAATAGCTACCCACTCTAGTATTCTGGCCTGGAGAATTCCATGGACAGAGGAGCCAGGCAGGCTATATACAGTCCATGGAGTCACAAAGAATCAAACATGACTGAACGACTTACACTTTCCCCAAAATAGTTGGAATAATCCTCCCACACATTAGCATATGAATTTCAGCAGCTCAGTCATTCAGTCGTGTCTGACTCTTTGCGACCCCATGGACTGCAGCACGCCAGGCTTCCCTGCCCATCACCAACTCCTGGAGCTTGCTCAAACTCATGGCCATCTAGTCAGTGATGCCATCCAACCATCTCATCCTCTGTTGTCCCCTCTCCTCCTGCCTTCAGTCTTTCCCAGCATCAAGGTCTTTTCAAATGAGTCAGTTCTTCACATCAGTTCAGTTCAGTTCAGTTGCTCAGTCATGTCCGACTCTTTGCAACCCCATGAACCACAGCACGCCAGGCCTCCCTGTCCATCACCAACTCCCGGAGTCCACGTAAATCCATGTCCATTGAGTCGATGATGCCATCCAACCATCTCATCCTCTGTTGTCCCCTTGTCCTCCTGCCCTCAATCTTTCCCAGCATCAGGGTCTTTTCCAAGGAGTCAGCTCTTCGCATCAGGTGGCCAAAGTATTGGACTTTCAGCTTCAACCCCAGTCCTTCCAATGAATATTCAGGACTGATTTCCTTTAGGATTGACTGGTTGGATCTCCTTGCAGTCCAAGCGACTCTCAACAGTCTTCTCCAACACCACAGTTCAAAAGCATCAATGCTTCAGCTCTCAGCTTTCTTTATAGTCCCACTCTCACATCCATACATGACTACTGGAAAAACCATAGCTTTGACTAGACAAACCTTTGTCGTCAAAGTAGTTTCTCTGCCTTTTAGTGTGCTGTCTAGGTTGGTCATAGCTTTTCTTCCAAGGAGCAAGCGTCTTTTAATTTCATGGATGCAGTCACCATCTGCAATGATTTTGGAGCCCCCCAGAATAAAGTCTCTAACTGTTTCCATTGTTTCCCCATCTTGCCATGAAGTGATGGGACCAGATGCCATGATCTTAGTTTTTTGAATGCTGAGTTTTAAGCCACCCTTTTCACTCTCCTCTTTCACTTTCAAGAGGCCCTTTAGTTCCTCTTTGCTTTCTGCCATAAGGGCAGTGTCATCTGTGTATCTGAGGTTATTTTTTGATATTTCTCTTGCAATCTTTATTCCAACTTGTGTTTCATCCAGCCCAGCATTTCTCATGATGTATTCTGCATATAAGTTAAATAACAGGCTGACAATATACAGCCTTGAGGTACTCCTTTCCCAATTTGGAACCAGTCTGCTGTTCCTTGTCCGGTTCTAACTGTTGCTTCTTGGCCTGCATACAGATTTCTCAGGAGGCAGGTCAGGTGGTCTGGTATTCCCATCTCTTGAAGAATTTTCCAGAGTTCATTGTGATCCGTGTAGTCAAAGGCTTTGGCGTAGTCAATTAAGCAGAAGTAGATGTTTTTCTGGAACTCTCTTCTTTTTCAATGATCCAGTAGATGTTGACAATTTGATCTCTGGTTGCTCTGCCTTTTCTAAATCCAGCTTGAACGTCTGGAATTTCACAGTTCACATACTGTTGAAGCCTCGCTTGGAGAATTTTGAGCATTACTTTGCTAGCGTGTGAGATAAGGGCAATTGTGTAGTAGTTTTGAACATTCTTTGGCATTGCCTTTCTTTGGGATTGTAATGAAAACTGACCTTTTCCAGTCCTTTGGCCACTGCTTATGGCCACATGGAATTACCCAGCCTATAAAATATGAAATTACCCAGCCTATAAAGCCACATTTCACAGCCACACTTGCCCTCTGCGATGGCCCACACTCTGCCTGAATCTGAATCTGCTTGTCTCTGAATCTGGATAAATCCACTTCTTACCTATTTCTGTCTCTCACTGTATTCTTTCTGTAATGAGACATCAAGAAACTGAGCTTCATTAGGTCCTTACCACGTACCATGGGCTTTGGCTGGGCTCAAGTCCCGGTCACATAGGTTCAAGTCCTAAGAACGGTTTTGGCTGAGTTTTAGTTTCTACCACGTGGGTTCAAGTCCCAATCTGAGGTAAACAGTTTCACAAGTGGTAGGAGAATGGGGTGGCTGGCAGTCACTCATGTAAAAGCAAGAAGGAAGTTATCTCCACGAGGAGTAAGCTCGACACAGAACTGGGCAACATCTTGGGGGAACAGACATCTCTTGGCCCCATTTATCCTTTCCTCTTCCTTTCTCTTCCCTAATCTCTCAGGATCTAGGGAACCCCTTTAAAGTGAAGGATAAGAAGTGGGGAAATCTTGCTTTTACTCATAGTGTTTTCTCCCACGTGATTTATTCTTGCCTAAAGTCCTCTTTTCTTACCCTTGGTGACCTAGGATTTTGAAACTCAAAAGCTAAAGAAATACAAATGTTTTTTCAAATCAAATATAATTTGGGACTTTTCTGGCAGTGCAGTGGCTAAGACTCTGTACTTCAGTGCAGGGGACACAGGTTCGATTCCTGGTTGGGGAACTAAGATTCCACATGGCACATAGTATGGCTGAAAAAAAAATCAGATATAATTAATTTCTATCATCTCAAACATTCCTTTTCATCCTTCTTTTCTATAATGAACTCACTTCTCCCATCTCCAGCCCCTTGACAACAACTGATCTGTTTTCTGTTCCTATAGTATTTCTGAGCAACTTCACTTTCACTTTTCACTTTCATGGACTGGGGAAGGATGGCAACCCACTCCAGTATTCTTGCCTGGAGAATCCCAGGGACAGAGGAGCCTGGTGGGCTGCCGTCTATGGGGTCGCACAGAGTCAGACATGACTGAAGTGACTTAGCAGCAGCAGCAGCAGTATTTCATTGTATGGACGTACCACAGTATGTTCACCAGTTGATAAATGTTTGTGTTATTTCCAGTTTCTGGCTATTATTGGAAAAACTGCTGTTAACATTTGTGGACAGGTTTTGGTATGTATTTTGTATATACTTTCACTTCTCTTAGGTTTCTTAGATATGAGATTGCTAGATCATATGGCAAGTGGATGTTTTAAATTTAGAAGAAACTATCAAACTTTTTCCAAAGAGCCTGTGCCATTTTGCATTCCCACCAGCAGTGCATGAGAGTTCTGGTTGCTCCCCATCATCGTCAGCCTCAGAATTGTCTGTTTATTTTTCAATTTAGTCCTTCTGATAGATGTAGACTCTCACTTATTTTTTCTTTCTGATTTCTACTGACACATTTCTCCTTTGGGATAAATGTGCAGAAAATCCTACCTGACAAATAAAGCCCAAGAGGAAATTTAAGAGTAACTTTACATAATAAGCAAAAATATATCTTGCTTCATAAGAAAACATAAAGGTAAGAATGAAAAACTGAAGAAGTGAGGAGCAATGTTGGGAAGTGGGATCTAGGTATGTGGTCTCATAACCTTTCCAGTATAGTTCTTTCTTGTCATCCATTTAGACAGGACACAATGTTGTCATTGGTTAGTGGCAAAGTCGAGTCCGATTCTTTGCGACCCCATGACCTGTTCTCTGGGCTTCCCTGTCCTTCACCAGCTCCCGGAGCTTGCTCCAACTCATGTCCGTTGAGCCAGTGACGCCATTCAACCACCTTATCCTCTCTTGCCTCCTTCTCCTCCTGCCCTCAATCTTTCAGAGCATCAGGGTCTTTTCCAATGAGTCTGCTTTTTGCATCAGGTGGCCAAAGTATTGGAGCTTCAGCATCAGTCCTTCCAGTTAATATTCAGGGTTGATTACCTTTAGGATTGACTGGTTTGATCTCCTTGCTGTCCAAGGGACTTCTTTTTTGGCCAAATTTTCTGACTAATCCATTTGGAAAAATCTGCTTTTGCTCTCAGCATTGGTTATACAACCAACCACTTTTTGTTAACTCCTGTTTTCCAACTTAGTCTCCTTTAAATCGGAAATGTC
>NW_024070192.1:51648467-51748184 GCF_014754425.2 Oryx dammah | reverse complement strand
TGCTCACAGAGACAGGTGAGACAATAGCATTGCTAAAATAGCCACATGTAAAATTATTATAAAAGATTGCACATTCAAAGGAATACCTCACCCTTGACCCCAAATTATGTTATTTTTCAGTTCTTAAGAAGGTAGTTTGACATAAAGAGTCTTCAAATTCTTCTGAAGACTCATCTTGTACTTTTTCTTGTCACTCCTCATTCACTTCATCAACACACACATTTGCAGGATAATCTTACAATTTATTTCTTGGCCATTTAGTTCCAGGCTCCACTGAGACTATTATGACCTCTAAAAGAGGCTGCTTGAATCAAGATCCAGAAACCTCAGGTGTGAAATAGAGACTACAACCCCCTCCTTATGCATGAGATTGGAAAAGAAGGCATTTCTTCCAGCTGTATTTGGGACACACATGGGGGCTTTGCTTACCCAGGGTTGCTTCAAACACCTCCATGCAGCCAACAAAAGGAACAAAGCACCCCACATCCTACCCTGACAGTCTGTGTCCTGCTTCCTTTCCTACAAGGAGAAATTGCTGCTTGTAGCCATACTTGCCTGCACCAGTCACCTCTCTTTTACCAAATGCAAGGGAGAGCAAGCAGGCAGAGGGATCGGCATTTTGAAGAATTCAGGTAATCTGCTGACTGGTTGACAAGGCTTACTTTTCGTTTCTAGGCAAAAAGTCGTGATTTATAAGCAAAAGGCTACTCCTGTCTTCAGCCGTCATCTGCATCCATATCCCCCACCGCCCTGTATCCAGGGTGACCCGATAGTTTGGCAAACGAAGAGTATGCTGACATTGACTGTTCATATTTGAGAGCCAGACTCCAGACTTTTGGTTCAAAATGTGATGGTGACACAATGGGGTCAAGAGAAGCTGTCAGGAAAATAGCTCCTAAGAATAGCTCATATGTATTGAGCCCTAGCTCTGCGCCAACCACCGAATGTTCCACATGTTCTTTTTATTTTTGCCATGCTACATGGCTTATGGGATTTTAGTTCCCCAACCAGGGATCAAACCTGAGGCCCTGGCAGTGGGGCACTGAACCCAAACCACTGGACAGCTAGGGAATTGCTACATGTTTGTTTCCTTACTAGACCTCACATGAACCCTATGATAGATCCTATTATTAACTCAGTTTTACCATAAAGAAAACTGAAGCTCAGTGAGAGAGTGACTTTTACCTAAGGGCCCAATGCTAGCAGATAGTAGTGTGTGTGTGTGTGTGTGTGTGTGTGTGTGTGTGGTAGTTACTCAGTCGTGTCCGACTCTTTGCGACCCCATGGACTGTAACCTGCCAGGCTCCTCTGTCCATGGAGTTCTCCAGGCAAGAATGCTGAAGTGGGTTGCCGTGTCCTTCTCCAGGGCAGATAGTAGAGCTAAGTTTTAAAAGTATTAATAGATGATGTGAGTATTCATTCTTAACAACTGCTGTATTCTCAGGGGACTTCCACGGTGGTCCAGTGGCTTGGACTCCATGTTCCCAATGCAGGAGACCTAGGTTCAATCCCTGGTCAGGGAACTAGATCCCACAGTCTGCAGCTAAGAGTTCACACACCATGACTAGTAGATCCTGTGTGCCACAACTAAGACCCAGTACAGCATAAATAAATAATTATTTTTTTAAAAGAACAAAACAAACCCCGCAAAATTGCTACTACATCCTGTCTCAGCCAGAGCTCCATGGCAGCAAAAATCCACAGGTAGACAACTCTTAACAATGGGAAAATGTGAAGATCAAAATTGCCCAGATTTTGAAATCTACTTTGAAAATCTATTCACTTCAATAAGTCATTCATTTATTCACGTAACAAAAATGTAGGAGCATGTACAGATGTTGAGCATACAATAGTTATAACTATGGTTCCTGCCCTCATGGATCTTACAATCTGAAAGCGAAACAGTTTGTAAAGGGAAAATTACAGTAAAAACTGATGTATTTTATCAGACCTATGAAGGTGCAAGGCCAAGGGAAAGGAAGAGGTGCCTAGACCCGATTATGAATGTGAAAAAAGGCTTCTGGGAGAAGACATTTTAGCAGCTGAGTCTCAAAGAATAGGGGCTTGAAGATCCCCTGCATGGCAACCCACCCAGTATTCTTGCCTGGAGAATCCCCATGGACAGAGGAGCCTGGCGGGCTACAGTCCACGGGGTCACAAAGAAATGGACACAACTGAGTGACTAAACACAGCACAGATGATGCTAGTAGTAAAGAACCTGCCTACCAATGCCAACGCAGGAGACAAAAGAGACTCAAGGTTGATCCCTGGGTCAGGCAAATCTCCTGGAGGAGGAAATGGCAACCCACTCCAGTATTCTTGCCTGGACAATCCCATGGACAGGAAGAGTTGGACATGACTGAAGCAACTTAGCAGGCAGGCTCAAAGAATAAAGAGGACTCGGGCAATAAATAGGGTGTGTGCATCTGTGTGTTTGTGTACCTGCACAGTGCTTGTGTATATGGGGTGGGGTGTTGCACAGAGGAGGAAAGGAAGAAGCATAGTATTCATACCTGAGAGTGCATATTTGGTGTACCTGGAACAGGGGCTTCAGTGGAAACAGCGGGAGAGGAGGATAACCTGCACAGGCAGGTTGGGACCAGGTCTTGGAAAGGCCTTATAAGGGCCTTCAACTCACAGGCAACCAGAAACCATTAAAGGATTTTGAGCAGAAGTGTGACATGGTCAGGTGGGTGTCAAGGGAGTTCCCTGGCAGTCTAGTGGTTAGGACTCTGAGCTTTCACGTGGTCGGAAAGGTGAGTGGTGCAGTCAAAGGGAAAAAAAAAGATAGGTATCAGATTCCAGCATGGTCAGTTATGGAAGAAGACATGGAAACAGAAAAAAAATCTGGGATGGGACAATTTCAAAGATGAGAAAAGATAAAACGGTTAACCTGGGGCAGTGCCCAAAGGGGTAGGGAGGAAGAGACAAACAAGGAGATTAAGAAGGCAGGATCTCTGGGACTGAGGATTGCTTCACCATGAGGTAATGTAGTGATTAACTTCGTGTGGCTCCAGATGCCATTGATTCCATACATTTCATAGCTGTGTGACTCAATCAAGGTACTTAAACCATCTGTCTGCCTCGGTCTCCTCATCCATAACATGAGGACACAGCAGTACTTACAGCAAAGGATTGTCGCAAAAGTCAAATGAGATCCAAGCATCAAGAACAGTAAGTGCTGGACTTCCCCGGAGGTGCAGTGGTTAAGACTTTACCTGCTAACACAGGGGACAGGGTTCAGTCCCCGGTTCATGAAGATTCCATGTGCTTCAGAGCAGCTAAGCCCATGGGCCACGACTATAGGACCTACAAGCCTAGAGCCCATGCTCCACAGCAAGGGAAGCCCAGGCGCCACAGCTAGAGAGTAGGCCACGCTCACTGTATCTAGAGAAAGCCCTCACAAAGCAGTGAAGACCAGCTCAGCCAAAAATGAATAAAAAAAAAAAAAGAGTTAAGAGCTCAACAGATTTTCTGTTTACGTAATTTTAATGTGACAAGGGGAGATATCTATGCTACATTCCAGGTTCCTGACCAGGGTCACTGTGTCAACATGGACTACGTGCAGGCTACTTTCCCGTAAAAGCTTGTGATCTAGTAGAGCACTTGGGCTTCCCTGTGGCTCAGATGGTAAAGAATCTGCCTGCAATAACAGGAGACTTTGATCCCTGGGTTGGGAAGATCCCCTGGAGGAGGGCATGGCAACCCACTGCAGTATTCTTGCCTGGAGAATCCCCATGGACACAGTCCCATGGGGTTGCAAAGAGTCGGACATGACTGAGCGACTAAGCAAAGCAAAAACGCACTTACTGAAAAAAACACTGTGAAGCTGATCCTAATGGGCCACAGCTAAGATTTGATGTACTTGTTGAGCCATGTAAGTAATAAGTGACACTCCTGAGTAGCTCCAGGATCTGGGCTGCCTATGCAAACAAGATTTTCCGCCTTTGTTCTTAGAAGATATTTTTCAAGTGTCAAAAGCGTTTCATGAGATTCTAATGCTATTAAGGTAACCTCAGATCACTGAAAAAAGTACTAGGAAATACCCCCTGAAAAAGATTATGTCTTCAAATTTCTAGGTTTTTTTTTTTTTAGCTTAGCAAAGCATTCTAGAACTTTCTGTGCCCGTCCCCTGCAAATGAATTCTACCTCTGAATTCCTGGGAATAACTTTAGCGGGAATTCATGCATGGTTCCTCAAATTTTTGCTTTTAGGAATAGATCCTTCAGTTTAAGTCTCTTTTACTTTCAGAGGGATACTTTGGTACAAATGATTTTCAGCATATGGTGTTGCTTTCTACCCATCCATCCGTTCATACATCCTTGGATCCGTTCATCCACCAACCTACCCATCCATTTACCCATGCAGACTCTTTGACTGTGTCAGCCTAGAGTTTGCAACCAGACCTACCATTATAAAGCTTTACCACTTAGTACCTATGAGACCCTGAGGCTGTCATGTAACCCCTCTGAACCCAACTCCTTATCTGTAAAATGAGGATTCAAACAAGTATCTCCTCACATTTCTCTTGTAAAGATTAAATTAGAATGACTATAGAGCATGGAGCGCAGCGCTGGGCATTGACTACCTACTCAATATTGGTATGTGGTTGTTTTTTGTTGCTGTTGTTCAGTTACTGAGTCATGGCCAACTCTTTGCAACCCCATGAACTGCAGCACACCAGGCTTCCCTGTCCTTCACTGTCTCCTGGCGTTTGCTCAAACTTGTGTCCATTGAGTCAGTGATGCCATCCAACCATCTCATCCTCTGTCACTTCCTTCTCCTTCTGCCCTCAATATTTCCCAGTACCAGGGTCTTTTCCATTGAGTCAGCTCTTCACATCAGGTGGCCAAAGTATTGGAGCATCAGTCCTTCCAATGAATACTCAGGGTTGATTTCCTTTAGGATTGACTAGTTTGATCTTGCAGTCCAAGGGACTCTCAGAGTCTTCTCCAGCATCACAGTTTGAAAGTATCCATTCTTCAGTGCTCAGCCTTCTTTATGGTCCAACTCTCACATCTATACATGACTACTGGAAAAACCATAGCTTTGAGTAGATGGACGTTTGCAAGCAAAGTGATGTCTTTGCTTTTTAATACACTGTCTAGGTTTGTTACAGTTTTTCTTCCAAGGAGTGAGCGTCTTTTAATGTTGTAGCTGCAGTCCCCATCTGCATTGATTTTGGAGCCTAAGAATATGAAATATGACACTGTTTCCATTCTTCCCCATCTATTTGCCATGAAGTGACAGTTATTCTGCAAACCAGACACTGTGCCAGTCACTGAGCACACAGCTGTGAACAAGAGTTTGGGCGCTGTCGTCATGGAATATATAGTCTGGAGGAGGAGAAAGACATGGAATTAGTGATTTCTCCCAAATAATCCCATCCCATTATACAGCTACCATTCTCCCAGTTTATCAGGTTCAAAATCAAAGGGTCATCGTTGATTCCTTTCTTACTACTGCCCCCTTTCCCCCTCCCCCTGCACTCCATCCCCATATCTAATCCACAGGTAGGTCCTGTTAGCTCTGCCCTCAAAAGATATTTCAGATCTGGCCAGTTTTCACCATCTTCCCTTGTCTGGACTCCAGCAATGAGCTCTTTACCTGGCCACCTTACTTTCACTCATGCACCTTACAGCACATTTCCGAGAAGAGCCACAGGGATCTTTTCAAAGTGTAAATCAGGTGTTGCGCGTCCTCTGCTTAAAATCCTGAAGTTGGAATAAAGTTCAACCTTCAAAGCTTTACTCGCTCACACACCTGCAGTCTCACCAACCGCAGCCGCACAGACAATCTTTCTGTGCCTTGAATGCATGAAGCTCTTACCCATCCTCCCATACATGCCTCCTCCTCAGCCACTGGCTCTCTGCTCAGATGTCTTCTCTTCAGACAGGAGGTCTCTGGCCCCCCAACTACATTGGCCCCACCCCATTACCCGCTTCCAACCCCACTCCACCCCCATCATTCTAACCCATTACCTTGTTTTATTTTCTTGATATCACTTTTGTTCTCTATCTCTCTCCCTCCTTTTAAATTTAATTTTATTTTTTGACACACGTGTGGGATCTTAGTTCCCTGACCAGGGTTTGAACCCGTCTGTCTCTCCTGCAGTGAGCACAGAGTCTAAACCACTGAGCCACCAGGGGGTCCTTCTATCCCACTTTTAAAAATCTCTACATATAACTCGTCTCCATGAGGGGCAGGACTTTGCCTTCTTGCCTCCCTATCCATGTGCCTTGAATAAGACGCGGCCCAGAGTATCTGTTCCAAAAATATTTTTTGAATTAAAGATTGAAGGGCTGAGTACATAATACAGTCTGTATGATCACAAGAACAGTACGGCTAGGGCAGCGGAGTAATGCCTGCTCAACTATGTATTGGAAAAGACTTCCATCTGTCTGAAATTGAAATTCAGTCCTGCCTGGTAGCAAGAACTTGGATTAGAATTTTTCTCAGAATTCCTTCCAATCCAAGATTCTGGGATCTATGCCTTTTACCGTGTCCTGAAGTGTCCTCTTTTCACCTGGTTTTTAGTAATACTCAGACTAAAGAGCTGCTGTGGCCAAATGGTTGGTGAAATGGAGACCTGGCCGCCTCTCTTAAGAGAGCAATCAGTCACCTTCCTCAAAGAGGCACTGCCAGACTTTCCTGAGGTTATTTTATAGCTGAAATCATAACAAAGGCTCCCATTTGCAGTGTACCTGCTACATTCCATCCACCTTGCCTCCCTCTTGGCTCATTCTTACACCCACTCTGCAGAGTAAGCATTTCCCTCCTCCTTGTCTTGCATATAAAGAACCCGAAGCCCAGAGAGCATAATTGCCCAAGGTCACAGGGCCGGTTAAAGTGGGGAGCTGTGGTTCAGACCCATGTCTGTCTGGCTCTGATGTCTGGGCTGGTTCCCCAGCCTTCTAGAGGGCCAACTCCTTAATGCAGGTGGTAGATGGCATTGATGTCAACCTAGCTGATGCTAATTTAGGAAAACAACCCTGAGATAAAGAGTTAGAGTGAGAAGACTCTGTAATAAGCCTGCTGGCCTAGCGGGAATGATGAGTTGTTATCTATTGCAGGTCAGAGCTATTTGGCTTCTGGAGCTTCGGGGACAGGCCCGTGCAGACCTTGGAGAAAACAATTTTCAATGACAGAGAGCCCATGATGGGCTCCTCAGCATCCTCCCCGTGATGAGACCCTGCTCGGTGACAGGAACAAGAAGAGTTTGTAAGGACACAAGAAGCATCAGCAGGGCCCTGGCCAGAGGACAGACAGATGCTGGGGATGGGAGTCAGGAGAGGGAAGAGAAGGAGGCATGCCCACAGCAGAAGATTGGGAAGGGGAGTTTGGGAGCCCCCTTCCTTCTCCCAGGATGGTCTTCACTGAATCCCTGGCTGATGTCCCCTTTTGTTCTGCTTAGAGTGTTTCACTCAGAGAGAAGGGAACCTGGCTGAACACTGAGGCAGGGGTGTGTTGGGGGGTGTGACTTGCATAAACAATTTCCAATGAAATCCCATCAAGTTCTTAACTTCCCCAGAGTGGCCTCCCCTGACCTTCTCATCTAAGGTCATAAATCAGTCACCCCTCACCCCTACCAGCTCTCCTTCTCTCTTCTCTCTCTTTTGTTTTTGGGGGCTTGTTTGTTGTTTTTAATGGATCCTGCAAGGATCTTAGCTCCCTGATCAGAGACTGAACCTGGGCTCTTGGCAGTGAAAGCTCAGAGCCCTAACCACTGGGCTGCCAGGAAATTTCCCCCACTATCGCTCTCTATTATTGCCACACACCGTTCTCCAGCCCACTCGCTGTGCCCTCCAGCCCTGCTCTAGGACATGATTTCTCCTGGTTCTGTCCTTCACTTCATATCCTGTGCTTGATGGGAGTATGTGACATGTTGCTCTGACACTATTCAATTAGCGTTTGTCTTTATACTGGTGCCCTTGCTTACTGCATATGTCCTTACAGCAGCAGTTTAAGGGGCTCTGCCGGGCTGGAGAAGCCATGCATTCAGGAGGCCTGTGTGCAGTTGATAACAGGCCAGTTACATGCTTATGAAAGTAGTCAGGAGACAGATCTGTAGGTTTGCTTCTCTGCATTCTGAGCTAACAGGAACAAGGTTTAGGGGGTCTTAGTGTGCTAATGGGCTTCCCAGGTGGATAAGTGGGTAAAGAAACTGCCTACAATGCAGGAGACGCCAGAGATATGGGTTCGATTCCTGGGCTGGGAAGATCCCCTGGAGGAGGGCTTGGCAACTCTCCAGTATTCTTGCCTGGAGAATCCCCACGGACAGAGGAGCCTGGCGGGCTACAGTCCATGGGTCTCAAAGAGTCGGACACGACTGAGTGACTAAGCATGGCACATCCTTGTCTATTACTACACCTGAGCACGTCTCCTACCGGCTTGTCTTACGATCTGAACGATGTACTTGTTAATTTGCACGTCCTGTGTCTGGTTCACCCGCTAGGGCAGAGACCATCATTGTTTTATTTACTATGTGTGTTCAGAACCCAGAACAGGGCTGCTGGGAAGGCAATGTCCAAAAGTATTTGTTGCATGACGAAAGGTGTGAATGGTGTCTGGGTGGTTGATCCTCAAACGGGATGGTATCAGTGGCGTGTAAACAGATGCCAGTGTGGTCATCCCCTCAACATCTGTGTAGAGAGAAAATCTTATTAGGGTTCATACCAAGCATAGGTCCAAAGGAGAAATAAAGGCCTCTCCCCAAGAGGTGTCTGGGAAGTCCTGCCCTCTGCCTACTGAGGTCCAGGGAATCCTGGGCTCTTTTATGAAAATGAAAGTCAGCTTAGCTCCCATCTCTCCTTTGCACACCAACCCCCACTCAGCGCCGGTTGGGGGGCAGGTCATGCTGGGGCTTGCCCCACTTTGCACTGCCAGGAGCTCTGGCTGGCTCCCATCAGATATACGCTGGCTGTTGGCAAGCGGGAAGGAAGCAAGCTGCAGCAGGAACAAAGTCTGTCACCCTCCCAGAACTTGAAGTAGTTGCCGAGGGAAGTCAGCTGGTCCTGGGGTAAGGAGACCATTATTTGCCATCTCATAAGCAGGTGTTTGAGGGCCAGATTATTTCTCAGCAGGTTGAAAGCCAGGGCAGGCATGATGTTTTCTTTCTCCTTTGGCCTTGCCGATAGCAGGGTTCACCCATGAGGTCAGGTTGACCTGGTTCTTCTAAGGGGGCCTTGAAATGTAGTTAAGGGTACAGTCAAGCCATTCTTCCTGATGTCATCCTTCCTTTATCAACTGTGAGACCTCTGATAAATGTCCTGAGGGGTGATGAATGGAGCTGGGAGACTCCTCACTATGGCCTCAGCAAGATGCAGCACAGTCCAGATTGGGCCTCTCTTTGGGACTTCTGAATGGTATGAATCTAGAGAAGGGAAAAATGTTTTACTTGTTCTTATGAGATTTCATAGCGGATATGGTCTTGATGCTGGTCATTTTCCCCACTGGTTTGAGGGACTTGGATGACCCTGATTTGCCCTCACATTTCCCTTCCTTTTTATTTTCTGGAAAGAAAAGTAAAACCACTGGATAAGATTCCACACTCCCAATGCAAGGAGCCCAGATTCAAGCCCTGGCTGGGGAACTAGGTCACATATGCCCCAGCTGAAGATCCTGTTGCAGCAACTGAGACTTGATATGGTCAAAAAAAAAAAAAAAAATTGAAAAATAGAATGGAAATGAAACTATTAAAAATATAAAAGAAGAAGAAGAAAAGAAAATTAAGACTGTTTATTGACTACCTACTATATTCCAGGCACTGTACTGGGCAAATTTTCCAAAGTTTCATTTGTAGAAAACCATTTCAGGATAGATTATTATTTTTTTAATATAAATGAGAAGATGGAGGCTCAGAAAAATAGAGTAAAGATAGCCCCGCAGCTGAGGGACTGAGTCAGAAGATGAACTCAGGTTGCCTTGCTCCTGAGTGTGCTCCTTGTGTGTTCTTCCCCTCCAGGGCCCAGGAAGAACAGGAATGCTGGAATAAATTACACGGTAACCCAAATACATTACTTATCAGCATGAATCTAACACTAAAGATTGTTAAGCATGTCTGCATTTACTGGGGAGAGACAGAGGAGGGGGAGGAGTGAGGCATGAAAATATTTTTTTTTCACTGGGATTCAATCTGTTCTCAGGACACTGTCCCATACAGACAACCGAACCTAAGTATGCTACCTTGCTTCTGTAGTGTCAGAGAAAAGATGACTTGATAGGGACTAAGGCTGACTTAGCTTCCCTGGTGGCTCAGTTGGTAAAGAATCCACCTTTGGATTTGGGAGACTCAGGTTTGATCCCTGGGTCAGAAGGAAATGGCACCCGACTCCAGTATTCTTGGCTGGGAAATCCCATGGACAGAGGAGCCTGGTGGGCTTCAGTCCATGGGGTTGCAAGAGTCAGACACGACTGAGCAACTAAACCAAACCACAGTGCTAACTTGGTCCAAAGTTAGCTTTCCAGCTGCTCTTGATAGAGTAGCTACTGCTACTTCATCATTGAATAAGAACCACAGTTTTTCAGTCCTGCCCAGGAATATCCATGGGAATAAAGACTTCAATAAAATGCAAGGTAGCCTGGGTGATTGTCTCCTGCCCTAAACCAGAGGCAGTTCAGCAAGACAGAAACCCCAGAGCAGTGTCTTGTCTCGGACCAGTGACTTGGTCACCTGGGCCTCTGTCCTCCTGCAGAAGGTGAGACCTTGCCTCTACCTTCGGGGAGGGAACCTGAACTCTCCCGGCCCTCGGCAGTCCAGGAAGTCTGCCACTTCCTTACTTGAGATGTCTTATTAAACTGTAATCAGACTGCCAGAGGAGCCAGTCAAAGCAGTGGCTATTAATAGGGAGGCAAAGAAAGCTGACTAAGGAGGGAGCGGACTTAGACTAAGGGGAAGAGCCTGGCCACCTTGGCCCACAGTCCTTGGACACAGGTCAGCGAGAGAGAGAAAGAGAGGCCTGAGTTCTTTTCATTCCTAGGCCGCAGTCAGCACTATCTGGCTTTCTCAGCTTCGGAAATAGAAACCTGAAGTGGTCCCAATCAAAAGGATATCCAGCCGTCTTTCCCAGGTCCTTGGGGAGTCTTGGAGCCCTGAGAACACATAGCTTAAATAGCTATGTCATCAGTCAGTGCGACTTGGAAAGGTGCTGGGGCTATATTTCTGTGGTCTCCCTCAACTGACAAGCCGGTGCTGACCCAGCCCTTCCCACTGGCAGAGACGTCAGAGTAGGGAGATTCTATTTCTGGCTGCTTGATAAGGCTTGGGGAAGTGGGTGTTACAGAAAGGTGCAAGGGGAGAATGAAGGGCATGGTGCAAAAGGGCCTAATAATGCGGAAGAAAGTTTTCGGTAATTTCTGTCAATGGAATGCCTTTTTCAGGGACCTAAGATTTTTGACATTTAGTAGAATTTGTCAACCTCTGGATGCTGGAAACAGGATACATTCCAAAATCTGGCCATGGGCACTTCCCTGGCGGTCCAGATTCAAAGCTTCCATAAGTAGGGAACACGGGTTCTATCCTTGGTCAGGAAACTAAAATGAAGAAGGAATTCATAGGGCCTGGACTCCATCTTAGGCCTGTTCATGCTGATCATGCTCAGCCACCTTTGCAATGGACTCTGAACTCTGTGTTTAGTGCCTATGAAAACAACAACAGAAGGATAAGACCCCCTCCAGACAGGGGGACCTTGAAGATCGTATCTAGGTTACTCATCGCCTAAGAGAAAACATACACTATCACCCCTTCCTCCAGACAGGCCATAAATTTTTCTGTATCTATCAGAGTGTAACCTCAGGTTTATTGATTATTGGCTAATTGTTTGACTGTTTGAGCACATGAACACATAGCACATGAATGATGGGGTTATTGGGATTGTATTTTCCTTGGTTTATGTAAGTCTCAAGGAATTTGGAGTGGTGAGTTCAGACACATACACATGGAGTATAAAAGATTTTCACAAATGCTGGTCGGGGTCCTTGGCTAAGAGGAGACTCTGCCTTAGGCCTGGCAGTGTAATAAACTGCACTCCACTATCTGCATTGTTCTTCTGAGTGAGTTTGTTTCCCAGAACACGTGGCTACAACAAAAACTCCTGCATGCCACATGGCACAGCCGAAAAAAAGAGAAAACCAATCTAGCCATGGATGCTGCGTTTGGCATATCCCTCACTCTGACCCGGGCACTGAAGGCGCACGTGTTCTGCGTATGCTGCTGCATTTAGTCTGCACTAACCCCCACGGTGGGGTGTTATCACCCCTCTTCTCAGAGGGGAAAAGTGAGATTCAGAAAGGTAAGTGACTGGGCCACACAGTGGGTGACAAAAATCGCACTAAAACTGGAGTCTCTGAGGCCGGGGGGAGCCAGGCTTCCTGCCTCTGTGCACAAAGCATACCCCCATCTTTTCGGCTTCTTCTACCTTGACCCCGCCATCCCCCTACGCCTGTAGCTACCCCAGTACTGACACTGAAGTCAAGGTCCTAGAGGTCTGTGTGTGTGTTGCTAGGAGGTGCTGAGAAGTGGGGGACTGACGTTACAATCTTGTCACCCTTCTTTTAGGTGGTTAGGCATGCCTAGGCATGTTTCAGAGTAGATTTCTTTTGATTCCTGGATCTCTGAAGAAGGAGGTTCAGATGGAGATCGGATGTGGGAGATTTATTTCCCTTCCTTCCTAAAAATGTTTATTAAGAACCTATTGAGCTCAGCTCTGGGTACTTTCAAATGATAGGACAATTGAATGACATCATGGATCTGGTGTTTTCCTCTGCTGTTTTTCACATATCCTAGAAACTATCCATATATTTCTCTTGAGAGTTACAAAGGTGTCATAATCTACACACTTAACGTGCGTCTACCAAATACCTTTTCACAGAAAAGAGAGAAGTGACTTTCCTTCCACTGATTGTCATATAGACTACTTCCTGAACCTGAAGGAAATTCCAGGATCCCAAACACCAGGCCCTAAGCGCTTGCAAATACGTGAGGGAAGAGTTTCAGCCGCCAGCTGTCAGGGGCCCCAGATACAGAGATGGGACCAGACCACGCCTGATAATTTCCAAGCTCTCAGGCAGTAGATCATCTGAACTGTTGTCCTGGGGTCTTATGTGCTCTTTTTTTTTGGCTGCGCTGGGTCTTTGTTGCTGCACTGGTTTTTCTCTAGTCGCAGTGCGCAGGTTTCTCTTTACGGTGCCTTTTCTCATTGCAGAGCGTGGGCTTTAGGGCACGTGGGCTTCACAAGCTGTAGCACATGGGCTCAGTAGTTGTGGCTCCTGGGCTTTAGAGCACAGGCTCAATAGTTGTGGTGCACGCTTTGTTGCTCCTTGGCATGGGGATCTTCCTGGATCAGGGATCAAACCCGTGTCTCCTGCATTGACAAGCAGATTCTTTCCCACGGAGCTACCGGGGAAGCCTTATAGACTCTGTTGGTCAATTCTGTTTTCTTCCTTTTTTTGGAAAGGCAAACAAGTAGACTACCAGTCATAATAGTCAGCAAGATGGTGTCAGCACCCAGGTTCAGACAGCCGCCTCCTCTCACTGTAGTCAAAGTTAATTAATTCCCACTGTACCTTGAACTAGGTCACCCGCAGGTCTGTGCCGGGGCCTGACCTGGCTGCTAGGGGAGGAAGAGAATTTCTAATCTGGAGGGGTGAAGAAGGGGGGTACATTTCACCTTTGCGTGGGCTTGTCTCTCCTCTCCTCCTCCAGGGAAGTGACCGTTTTCAGATCTGTGGGTGGGGAGGAAAATCTTCTCTTCCAAAAATAATGTCTTTCTGTAGCGGGGTTTAAAGCTGGACCAAGCTGCTAGAGCTATTTTTACCCAGCTTGCAGTTCAGGGTGTAAATAGCAACGGCGGCTGTTTTTTTTCCCACAATAGGGTCGACGCCTTGGAGGCGAAGGCATTCTGGCGTTTGCAGCAAGGAAACAACACAGGTTGTCCTTGGGCCCAGGGGCTGATCCTTGACCACCTGGTCAGTATAGAAACCGAGGTGGCATCTCCATGGTTCTGTTATCTGGGGCTCGGCTGTAAACACCAGGCCCCGGGATAACTCCTGGGCTGAGGCTGATTTAAAGAAGATCTAGGTGGAATCAGGCAGGAGAGTCTTAGACTGAGCGGCTGAGGGTTCCGGGAGCTTGTGCACCTCTGGGCTCCCCCTTGCTCCACCTCTTGCCTTAGCAAGCACTTCCTCCCAGGTTGCTGCTGTTGGAGGGTTTCTTGCCCCAAGCCCACCAGATAAGGAACTGAGGAGAGATAGAAAAAAACAAAATCCACTTGAGGCTGCCCAGATGACGGAATGTCTCTAAAAATATATCCCTCCTAGTTCTCAAGTGATTGGCAGCCCCGCGGTCTTCAGCGTTGGAAAGTGTCATTTAGAGGGTTGGCTCCCTCCAAAGCTGAGAAACTCACCAAGGCTTTGAGTTATGTCTCCAGTTGGCTTGGGTGTGATGGGTGGGGAGTTCAGCTTCCCAGAAGACCCTCGTTGGTATTATTGATGAGTGAGATAAACCAGCAAAGCTTGAGATGTCCCCATCACAGTCAGCGATTCTTTCTTGCTTTCCTTTGAAGGAACAAATAAACTTCAGTGGCTTTCCTTTGAGGCCAACTTATTTACCCAAATCTCTCCTTGGGGTCTTTTGTCTGAAATTAGACAGGAGTTATGAGTCAGCTGTTTGTTATGAATTACACAGCAGCTCCTTGTGGAACTGCCCATTCCTTTCCTCTAGGGACACATTGATCAGAGAATTTCTCAAATATCTACCACATACTCAGAACTGGGCCTTTAGGCACATGGTTCAGGTTTCAGGTTCTTCCTAGAGATGACATGTTGGGTAAGAAAAGGATTGAGGAACAGGTAAGCAGCTGAGTAATCCCCAAATGTGCTTTTTTGGCAATGATTTTTCTGTGCAGCTCATTGAAATTGATTCTGGGCAGCTGTTAATTGCAAAAACTCACTGCCAATTATTGATAGCTAAAATGACATTGGAGAGCTTTTCACGGTAAAAATAGGTGCAGACGATAGATGAGAAAAGAACTTTGCATTTGAGGAGAGAGGTTGGGAACATATTGTTTCAATCTGGGTTTCCACTGTCAGTGTGGGTTCTCTCCCAGGACTGACCAGGGAAGTCTATTTCCTGACCTCCAGCAAAAAGTCCGCCCGGGAGCCTCTCAAGATGAGATCAAAGCTTTGTCTTAACAGCCAGACCAGAGGACATCCATGCTGGGTTCAGGGCATTTTGGTCCTCACTGTGCTCAGAGTCACATTAAAGAGCCAACCCCACAGTTTTTAGTGAAACCTGATGAATTTGACATGTATGATTAGCTAATGTGTGGAATTATTATTGTCCAGTTGATGCGGTAATTTGTCTATGAAACTTCAAAATTATAAACAATGGTTTTCTGGGGAAAGCCTCTTGAAGTGTGAATGGTAAATGTTTACTGTAAAAAACAAACACAAAAAACCCCCCAAAAAACCTGGATCTGGAAAGAGTGCCCTGGTGAATAAAATGAAAACCATGTGTAGTCCCATTGCTAAACTGACTAATTGTTTCGAAAAATGCTTCCAGCTCCAGCCTTGACATTGGGCAAATTGGGAACACTGTACCAGACTTCCTGTCTAATACGTCCCTAGATTTCCTGGAATCCAATTTGAAGCACTGTTTCCCCTTACACCACCAAGGAGTTAAACCTTGGCTCTGCTCTCCGATGACTAATAGGCATCGTGTGGGTCTGAGCTCAGCGAGAAAGAAACTGACAGTCGGCGTGGGAAGCGTGTGAGATTTCAGTGCTCTTGCGATGCTTTTGATGGGCCTGGTGTGCGGGAGCAAGGAGGATTGCCATTGAGTGCCTTCAACTATGTCCTTTTATCATGAATTCTTGGTTCTTCCTCTGAACTTTGCATGATTTTTAATGAAGATCTCCAGCTCCTTTGGGGGCCTGATGGACGGTGGTGTGTGAGTTAATTCTATGGAGAAGGATATTTTAAACAGCAAACAAATTCCATCACTTTGAAAAAGAGCTCATTTTGATTGAAAACAGAGTGGAATCAACTGACCTGATGAAATCACACTTGATGTGTGTTGGAGGTAGGGGGACATCTTCCTTCCACTCTTGCTGCTTGCTTCCTGGTGAAAGAAGCCTAATTAACACTCACTCCCTCTTGCTTACCTGGGAAGGAAGAGTGGTTTAATAGGACGTTGTGTTTCCCAGGAAAGTCTGTGCCTCTCTTCCTTTCCTCTTGAGAGTTCACGCTGCTCCTGCACGGTGGGAAGGGGAGGTCCGTTCTGGCCCACCTGTCCATTGCTAAGTGGCCAGATCTGTCAGATTCTGAGTTTGAGTACTGGGTAGCTCATGCTCATTCAGTTCAGTTCAGTTCAGTTCAATCGCTCAGTCGTGTCCGACTCTTTGCAACACTGTGGACTGCAGCATGCAGTCGCTGACCATCACCAACTCCCACAGCTTACTCAAACTTATATCCATTGAGCGGTGATGCCATCCAACCATCTCATCCTCTGTCGTCCCCTTCTCCTCCCACCTTCAATCGTTTCCAGCATCAGGGTCTTTTCAAATGAGTCAGTTCTTCACATCAGGTTACCAAAGTATTGGAGTTTCAGTTCAGCAAAAGTCCTTCCAATGAATATTCAGGACTGATTTCCTCTAGGATGGACTGGTTGGATCTCCTTGCAGTCCAAGGGACTCTCAAGAGTCTTCTCCAACACCACACTTCAAAAGCATCAATTCTTCGGTGCTCAGCTTTCTTCACAGTCCAACTCTCACATCCATACATGACTACTGGAAAAACCATAGCCTTGACTAGGTGGACCTTTGTTGGCAAAGTAATGTCTCTGCTTTTTAATATACTGTCTAGGTTGGTCATAACTTTTCTTCCAAGAAGTATGCATCTTCTGATTTCATGGCTGCAATCACCATCTGCAGTGATTTTGGAGCCCAAAAAGATAGTCTATTGCTGTTTCCACTGTTTCCCCATCTATTTGCCATGAAGTGATGGGACTAGATGCCATGATCTTAGTTTTCTGAATGTTGAGTTTTAAGCCAACTTTTTCACTCTCCTCTCACTTTCATCAAGAGGCTCTTTAGGAAAAAAAAAAAAAAAAAGAGGCTCTTTAGTTCTTCTTTGCTTTCTGCCATAAGTGTGGTGTCATCTGCATATCTGAGGTTATTGATATTTCTCCCAGCAATCTTGATTCCAGCTTGTGCTTCATCCAGCCTGGCATTTGTCATGATGTATTCTGCATATAAGTTAAATTAGGAGGGTGACAATATACAGCCTTGACATACTCCTTTCCCGATTTGGAACCAGTCTGTTGTTACATGTCCAGTTCTAACTGTTGCTTCTTCCTGCATACAGATTTCTGAGGAGGCAGGAAATGAGGTCTGGTATTCCCATCTCTTGAAGAATTTTCCACAGTTTGTTGTGATCCACACAGTCAAAGGCCTTGGCGTAGTCAATAAAGCAGAAATAGATGTTTTTCTGGAACTCTCTTGCTTTTTTGATGCTCATTGGCCTGACAATATAAGGCTTCCCCGGTGGCTCAGATGGCAAAGAATCTGCCTGCAATACAGGAGATGTGAGCTCAATCCCTGATTCGGGAAGATCCCTTGGAGAAGGAAATGACAACCCACTCCAGTATTCTTGCCTGGAGAATTTCATGGACAGAGGAGCCTGGTGGGCTACAGTCAATGGGGTTACAGAAAGGACAGGACTGAGCGGCTAACACTTTTTTCTGAATATCAGCTGTATTAGTGATAAAGGGCATTGTTGGTCCTTGTCTAGCTTACTGCTGTCTTATCTCTGATTTAGTTTAAAATCTGCAGAGAAAAGGGGATGACTATTACTTGGGAGCCTCCTCAAAGACCTCAACATTGACTGGAGACCTCCCGGTGGTTAAAAAAGCTTCGTGTTGGGGTGAGATCCTGGCATCTAGATCCATATCACTACTTCCCTACACATCACCAAATTCCTTTAGCTGTCAAATGAATAAAGGAGAGTTTACAAGTATTCCTTGGAGTTGAAATGTATCATTTCAGAACTTGTTCATTGAATGCCTACTATGTGCCAGGGGTGATCAAGATGGACAATCTGTATCACACAGTTTATAATCTAGCTAGTGTGTATCAGAAAATTTAATGTTGCAAGTGAAATAAAACAACCTCAGAAAAGCTTAAGCAATAAAGAAAATTTATTGGCTCACTGGGGAGGCAGGCACAGTTTGGTCCAGGACTCAAACAACAGGTTCCATTGCTTGGTTCTGCTTTCCCTGGGTGAGATCCATTCATTTGTGGCCACACGATGCAACCCTTCCCCTCTCCTGGCAGCTTCCACAATGGCTGCAGTGAAAATAAGACATACCATTTACCATCTGAGCTAAGAGTCCAAGTCCCCAAATTCCCTACACACTCTGGAGGTCCACTCTGATGAGACCATTCCAGGTCACGTGCATGCATACTAAGTCATTTCAGTTGTGTCAGACTCTTTATGACCCTGTGGACTGTAGCCTACCAGGCTCCTCTGTCCATGGGATTCTCCAGGCAAGAATACTGGAGTGGGTTGCCATGCCCTCCTCCAGGAGATCTTCCCGACCCAGGGATCAAACCCTGGTTTCTTGCATCTCCTGCATTGGCAGACGGGTTCTTTACCACTAGTGCCAACTGGGGAGCAGGCCATTCCTAAAGCAATGACTGGGGCTCCGTGTTAGGGATGCACTTACGTACTGGTGGGCTTAAACTCACTGAAAATCAGGGACCCTCAGTGCAGCTGGGCACCCAGGGTGAAGAACTGTGGGGTGAGGGGCATGGTGGGTGTCCAGGTAGCTGGGAGCAGAGCAACCCCCACAGTCATAGTGAGGGTGGCTTTGGGGGCTCCTGAGGCCTTGCCTTGGGCCCCTGGAGGGGTGGGAGGGCCCACCTACAGATGGGATGGGCCCAGGACCTTCCTGGAGGCAGTGTGGGAGGGGACAGCCCTAGGGAGAGCTTTAGGCTGTGCCCTCCCTTCCTACAGCTGTGGGTGTAAAGATAAAAAGAAAACTGAAGAAGAAAAAGAAAGAAAAATTGGGGGGCAGGTCTCTTAGGAAGG
The DNA here is from genome assembly GCF_014754425.2 of Oryx dammah. Classification (NCBI taxonomy): domain Eukaryota; kingdom Metazoa; phylum Chordata; class Mammalia; order Artiodactyla; family Bovidae; genus Oryx; species Oryx dammah. Next base: position 51,729,098 of record NW_024070192.1, on the reverse strand, counting down.
GAGGAGAGGCAGCAACCAGTAACTGTCCATGAGAGAAGGAAAAGGCAGTAAGTAAAGTAATTCTGCTCCGAGGAAACACTTCAGCTCACAGAAAACACAGATATCGCATTTTCACCTGGCCAGTTAAGCACAAGCCTCGGAAACAGAGATCTGGATTGCCAGTTCTGTGCAGGGCTCCTTTGCACGGCAGGCCCTCAAGTCATGGAGGTTAGTAGACTGTGCTTCTTGATCTGGCCCCTCAGGAACTGCCCTTCGAGTTGGATTCTTCTGCTCTGTGATCCCTCCTTTCTTTCTGGAAAGGAGGCTAAGGTGCTTGAGAGGGCCAAGGTGAGAGCCACATAGCACCTGTCGCTAAATAAACCGAAGCTAAGTTGGCCTGTGTTTGCTATTCTTTCTGATTTATGGACATTCGGCCAGCAGTTAGGGGTTAAACATTAACCACACTGGAGCAGACTGGCACCACAGGAGACATGAACCTTGAAGATACACAGGCCTTCAGTGTTGTTTGTCAGTGTGTGTGTGCGTGCATGCTAAGTCACTTCAGTCGTGTCTGACTCTTTGCGACCCCATGGACTGTAGCCAGCCAGGCTCCTCGGTCCACGGGATTCTCCAGGCAAGAATACTAGAGTGGGTTGCCATACCCTCCTCCAGGGGATCTTCCTGACCCAGGGATCGAACCCAAGTCTCATGTCTTCTGCATCAGCAGGCTTGTTCTTTACAATTACCGCCACCTGGGAAGCACATTTGTCAATGTGCAAAGTTCAAAAGATCTGTGTAAAAGAATATGTAACCCAAATGAGCTGAAAACAGACAGAAATGCCCTCAGACATGCAGGGCAGGAAGATTACTAAGTACCCAGCTACTTCTCAAGAGGTCACAGTACTTGCCAAGTAACTCAAGAGTACCAGCAGGCCTGAGCAATCCTTCACCTCTTCATTCAACAAATATTTACTTTCTATATAACAACTTACAGTAAGAACACATAATCAAGGCTACCACTTCAATCTTTTTTTGGAAGAAAGAAGGAATCTCCATTTGTACTGTGGTGTTGGAGAAGACTCTTGAGAGTTCCTTAGACTGCAAGGAGATCCAACCAGTCCATTCTGAAGGAGATCAGCTGGGATTTCTTTGGAAGGAATGATGCTAAAGCTGAAACGCCAGTACTTTGGCCACCTCATGTGAAGAGTTGATTCATTGGAAAAGACTTTGATGTTGGGAGGGATTGGGGGCAGGAGAAGGGGATGACAGAGGATGAGATGGCTGGATGGCATCACTGACTCAATGGACGTGAATCTGAGTGAACTCCGGGAGTTGGTGATGTACAGGGAGGCCTGGCATGCTGCGATTCATGGGGTCGCAGAGTCGGACACAACTGAGCGACTGAACTGAACTGAACTGAACTGAAATTATTATAAGAAACCAGATTACCATGTGCTACATAAAATGAACTAAAGACCTCCTTTTATACCAGAGACAGATCACAGTAAAACTAATTTCATTTGGGGTCAGATGTTGGAGTCAGAGGGGGCCATGGCCAGATTTAAGTAAATCTTGGTTTCAGATAGAAACAAATATATAGGGTTACACTGAAAGATTGTAATCAATGAAAGTCTTTTTTTTTTTGATCTCCCAAATGAATGTGACTCAGTCCTTTGAACACTAAACAGCAACAGTTTATTGGCACCTTTCTTATCGTTCTTATTCTGAATCTGTAACAGTCACTTATTTATTCATTCAGTTATTTGGTCAGACTCTCACTGAAGATTTATGGAGGGCTTGTTATGCATCAAGTACAGTGTCGAAGACCAGGATACAAAACAGAGTGAGACATGGTCCCTACCTTTTAGGACTCAGGGAAGAGGCATATGAAAAAATAATTATAACATGAAAGACACCATAGCAGAAGCATGTACTGAGTGCTTGGAGGTGAAGTCTTTACAAAGGAGGCGACGTCTGAACTTGAAGATAACAGGAGTTTTCTAGGCTGAAATTGCAGATTATCTGGAAAATCTGTTAAGGAAGGAGCCAGCATGGTGTGTGAGGAAATGGCAAATAATTTGATATGGAAAGATCTTGAAGTATGTAGGGAGAGTGTCAGAAGAAGAGATTAAAAAGGTAGGTGAGGGTAAGAGATAAGTCACCAGAGCTTCATACATAGATCTTGCTGTGGGCATTGGACTTTATTTTTACAGATGAAAAGAATTTGTTGAAGGACTTTACATAAAAGAAGGACAATATTAGGTTTGGGCTTTAAAAAGACGTTCTGTCAGCAGTCTGAAGGAAGAGTTATTGTGGGGAGGGATTGGAGGCAAAGAAATCAACAGGGAGGTATTTCAACACCTAAATCAACAGGCGGTAAATCAACGGGGAGGTGAGAAGTGACAAGGTCTTGATAGCTGAAACAACGGAAACAGAATGGGTTCAGGGAAGAAGTGAGAGACTGATGCAACCAATAAGACCTAATAATTGACTGATGGGAGACGATGTGGGAAAGGAAGACGTTAAGGATGCCTTAAGAAGTTAAGAGTCAGTAGCCAGGACAGCTGAGGAAATGAGGGTTCCATTAAGTACAGTAGATAAAAGAAGAACAGGTTGGGAAGAAAAATGACATACTGCCTTTAAGATGCCCACAGGACTTTCAGATGGGCAAGCCCCATGCGCTATTAGAATTATCTGTCCAGAGTTGAGCCTAGAGATGGATTAAGATTTAGATAGGTGCTGAGGCTATGGAATCAGATGGCACAGATCAAACCACTGACCGGCAAAGTTTTTGACATTAGTAGCTTGATAGTCCCCCCAACCCCTAGCATAGTACTTTGCATAAAGCAAGCAGCATCTACGTAAAAATCTACAGAAACATACAAAGACATGCAGTTTGGAAATTGCTAGTAATAGCTAGATGCCCAGAGACCTCAAGTTTGAAGTCACTGCAATTTTGAAGACTTATTTTAGGGTCAAATGGGCAATAAGAGTACAGCTGACAAACTCCTATGTATAAAATAAATAAGCAACAAGGATATATTGTACAACACAGGGAAATAGAGCCCTTATTTTGTAATAACTTTAAATGGAGTGTAATCTATGAAAATGTTGAATCACTGTTTTGTACACCTGAAGCTAATATAATATTGTAAATCAGTTCAGTTCAGTCGCTTAGTCCTGTCTGATTCTCTGCGACCCCATGAACCGCAGCATGCCAGGCCTCCCTGTCCATCACCAACTCCAGGAGTCCACCCAAACCTATGTCCATTGAGTCGGTGATGCCATCCAACCATCTCATCCTCTGTCATCCCCTTCTCCTCCTGCCCTCAATCTTCCCCAGCATCAGGGTCTTTGCCAAGGAGTCAGCTCTTCACATCAGGTGGCCAAAGTATTGGAGTTTCAGCTTCAACATCAGTCCTTCCGATGAATATTCAGGACTGATCTCCCTTAGGATGGACTGGTTGATCTTGTTGCAGTCCAAGGGACTCTCAAGAGTCTTCTCCAGCACCACAGTTCAGAAGCATCAATTCTTTGGCGCTCAGCTTTCTTCACAGTCCAACTTTCACATCCATACATGACTACTGGAAAAACCATAGCCTTGACTAGATGGATCTTGGTTGGCAAAGTAATGTCTCTGCTTTTTAATATGCTGTCTAGGTTGGGCATAGCTTTTCTTCTAAGGAGCAAGTGTCTTTTAATTTCATGGCTGCAGTCACCATCTGCACAGATGGAGCCCAGAAAAATAAAGTCAGCCACTGTTTCCACTATTTCCCTATCTATTTGCCATGACGTGATGGGACCAGATGCTATGATCTTAGTTTTCTGAATGTTGAGCTTTAAGCCAACTTTTTCACTCTCCTCTTTTACTTTCGTCAAGAGGCTCTTTAGTTCTTCTTCATTTTCTGCCGTAAGGGTGGTGTCATCTGCATATCTGAGGTTATTGATATTTCTCCCAGCAATCTTGATTCCAGCTTGTGCTTCCTTCAACCCAGCATTTCTCATGATGTACTCTGCATAGAAGTTAAATAAGCAGGGCGACAATATACAGCCTTGACGTACTCCTTTTCCTATTTGGAACCAGTCTGTTGTTCCATGTCCAATTCTAACTATTGCTTCCTGACCTGCATACAGATTTCTCAGGAGACAGGCAAGGTGTTCTGGTATTCCCATCTCTTTCAGAATTTTCCATAGTTTATTGTGATCCACACAGTCAAAGGCTTTGGCATAGTCAATAAAGCAGAAATAGATGTTTTTCTGGAACTTTCTTGCTTTTTCCATGATCCAGCGGATGTTGGCAATTTGATCTCTGATTCCTCTGCCTTTTCTAAAACCAGCTTGAACATCTGGAAGTTGACAGTTCACGTATTGGTGAAGCCTGGCCTGGAGAATTTTGAGCATTACTTTACTAGCGTGTGAGATGAGTGCAATTGTGTGATTGTAAATCAACTGTATTTCAATTTTAAAAAGAGTATAGCTAGCATACTAATCGGAGAAGGCAATGGCACCCCACTCCAGCACCCTTGCCTGGAAAATCCCATGGACGGAGGAGCCTGGTGGGCCACAGTCCATGGGGTCTCTAAGAGTCGGACACACGACTGAGTGACTTCACTTTCACTTTTCACTTTCATGCATTGGAGAAGGAAATGGCAACCCACTCCAGTGTTCTTGCCTGGAGAATCCCAGGGACGGGGGAGCCTGGTGGGCTACCATCTATGGGGTCACACAGAGTCAGACACAACTGAAGCGACTCAGCAGCAGCAGCAGCAGCATACTAATATTCAACGAGATTCTAGCCTTTCCCCAAGTTCCACTAAAAGTTCTATTATCCCCTTGTGTAGTATATCTTGGCATTTGGTCTTGCAGAGAAGCTACAGGGTTAATACTATCAAATGAAGAAGCTGGGGAAGTATAATTTATCAGAATAGGGCAGTTCGGTAGCAGTTGCTGGAACACAGACATTGGTGTCAATGTATTTAACCTTCAGCAAAGTCATTTGGAGGGCAGCTTCATGGTGTTTGAGGAACTAAGCAAAGACTTCATCAAATGTCACACAATGTTACAGTTCTGCATTTGCTCATTCTTTCAACAAACACTGTTTGAGTATTTTGTATGCTGTAGACACCGTGTTAGGGACAAAAGACATCTTCCCATCCCTCAAAGAGCTCACGGTCCAGTGGAGTTGGGGGTAGGAGGATGTAGAGAAGGGAATACAATTCAAATATACCGTGAAGTGCTCTGATAGCACTGTATGCAAATAAAGACAGAGAAAGACTACCTCACTCAGAGGGTGGGAAATGAGAGTGGCGATGTGGTTAGAGAAATCTTTCCAGAAGAGATAACACCTGGGCTAGGTGATAAGGAGAGGGTAAGATTCCAGATCACAGGGAGAGCAACTGTAAAGGCAAGTGAAAGCGAAAGTCGCTCAGTCGTGGCTGACTCTTTGCGACCCCATGGACTGGCCAAAATACTGGAGTGGGTAGCCTTTCCCTTCTCCAGGGGATCTTTCCAACCAGGGATCGAACCAGGGTCTCCTGCATTGCAGGCAGGTTCAGAGCTATCAGGGAAATAAAGGCAAGGAAGAACAGAACTCATTATGGTTGGACATGGACTACATGGAGGCAATGGTAAGGGATGAGCTGGGAGAGGTGGACGAGGACTTCATTAGGCCGCTGGAAGCCCTTCTACGAAGTCTGAACTTTTAGCTTGAAAGCAACGGAGCCACCAAAGGATTCTTACAGAGGGCTTTTTTTTTTTTTTTTCCTTATAGAGGACTTTAAAGCAAGTCTTTTGCTTTTGACATTTTTCTTACTTCTCTTTCTGTCCTCATCTCCTTCCTCTCTTCTCTCCTCCTTTCCTCTTCTCTCCCTTGCTCCCTCCCTCCTGCCCTTCCATCCTTCTTCCTTCCTTCGGTCCTCCCCACAAGCCGCTTTTGGACATCGCGGCTGATCTGGCCTGTACCTAAAGGATAAGGGCAAGATTTATGATTTGTCCATGCTTGGGCTAGAGGAAAAGGAGTTGGAGATGCCTGAGCCTTTGTTGGCAAAAGACTGACAGGATTCCAGAAATAATTCTTATCAGAGAGACTGTTACCTCCAATGTGTGGACAGGAATCGTCACTGAAGAGAGGTCTACACTCTTGCTGCTTGAATGAGACTCCTGGCCTAGCAGAATCAGCAATGCTCCTGGGAGCCGGCTAGACAAATAGAATCTCAAGCTCCACCTCAAACCTGAGTCAGAATCTGCATTATTAACCAGGTGTCCCGGTGATTCCCATGTACATGCAAGTTTGAAAAGCCCTGATTTAAAGATAGGAAAACTGCTTAACTGGTAAAGCCTGTTACCATGTTGCAATCTTAAGTTTTTTTGCATGGCTAATTGATATGTAGTCCATTTATCAGCCCCTATGAGTCTGATTTATGTCCAAAAGTAAACTCAGTCAGGGGTTAAACTGTTTGTACTTTACTAAACATTTCCTGGAGAATCCCATGGAGGGAGGCTACAGTCCATGGCGTCGCAAAGAGTCGGACACGACTGAGAGACTTCACCTGACTTCGCTTCAAACATTTCCAAGAAATCTCCTTAGAGCCAGTGAGGTTGAGATCCCTTGAGATGGAGGGCTCGGTATCTGGCTGATGGGTGAAAGGTTCATTGTTTTTGTGCCATGGGGACAAAATATACATAACATACATTTACCATTTTTAACAATTTATAAGTGTACAAGTCAGTAGCAATAAGTCCATTCACATTGTTGTACAACCATCACACCTATCTATCTCTAGAACATTTTCATCTTTCCAAACTGAAACTCTGTATCCACTAAACAGTAACTCCCATTGCCAGGACCACCAGGGAAATGAGGGTTCCATCAACTACAATAGGTAAAAGAAGAACAGGTTTGAGAGGAAAGATAAGACATACTGCCTTCAAGATAGGTGCATGACCTTCAGATGGGCAAGAATTGAGCCTAGAGATGGACTAAGGCTTAGGTAAGTGCTGCGGCCAGGAAATTAGATTCCTATGAGTGGAATCATCCAGTATTTTGCTTTTGTGATTGGCTTTTTCCACTTAGCATAATGTCATCAATGTTCATCCATGCTGTAGCTTGTATCAGAATTTCCTTCATTTGGGGAACTTCCCTGGCTAAGAATCCACCTTCCAATACAGTGGTTGTGGGTTTGATCCCTGGTCAGGGAACTAAGATCCCGTATGCTCATGGGGCAACTTAAGTCTGCAACTAGAGAGCTGCTCGCTCTCTAAGACCTCTGCAACTAAGGTCTCTGCAACTAAAACCTGATGCAGCCAAATAAATGAATTTTTAAAAATTATTAAAAAAGAATTCCCTCCCTTTTTAAGGCTAAGTAATATTCCATTCTGTGTATATGTCTATTTTGTTTCCCATTTAACCATCGGTGAGCATTTGGGTTTCTTCCATGTTTTAGCTATGGTGAATAGTGTTGCTATGAACATGGGTATAGAAAGATTCATTCTTGTGACCAGCATTCATGCCAGGTGTGAAGCTCCCTATTTTCCCAGCTTATCCACATTATCTCCTAGTAGTGTGCCCCAAGGAACATGATAAAATTCACAGCTAATGGATGTTCTAAGTGAATTTTCTTTAATATGTCAAGCCTCGAGTCAACTCCTCATTAAGGAAAGGGAATTTGCTGTTGTTTGGAGCGAAACGTCTGTTCCATTTAGCATCTCTGTCTGGGAGCAATGGTCTCCTGGATATAAACGGAGAGCCAGAGCCTAGAAAGGTATTAATTCGTAAAGCTCAAGTATTGATTTGGTGACGCCATTCTCTTCCCCGATGCTATTCCTATCAACCCAAATTATCTCTGTGAGTATAGGAAGCGTTTTTTCCCCGGTGTGCTGGGCAGCTGGTGACAAGCGCCTTGCTGATAGGCTCTGACAGAGATGAACAGTCAGCCCTGAGTCTGCAGCCCTGAAGCCAAGAGGCAGACACCCACCCAACAGGCTCAGCTCCATCCTGATTTCAGGGACCTGTAACAGGGCGCAGACAAGGCGAAGGGCCCTTGAGCTTATGGTGGAACTATTCTAAAGAATTAGTTAAAGGGTCTAATGAATTATTTAAAGAATTATTTAATTATCTAAAGAATTATTTAAAGCTAATCTCCTCATAAGCTTCCCTGGTGGCTCAATGGTAAAGAATCTGCCTGCCAATGCAGGAGACTCATATTCGATCCCTGGGTTGGGAGAAAGAAATGGTAAACCCACTCCACTATTCTTGCCTGGGAAATCCCATGGACAGAGGAGTCTGACGGGCGACATACAGTCCACGGGGCTGCAAAAGAGTCAGACACGACTTAGCGACTAAACAATGACAACATTATCTCCTCCTACCAATCATATTTCTCTTCTGGAGTCTCCAGTTTACTCGTGCCTCTTCAGGAAGTTGGAGATAAGGGCGGGAGAGAGGGCAGGTTCTCCTTACAAGGTTTCCTACAGGCATCCTGCGGAGGCACTCTCATGGCCTCCACCTCATCCCCACTGTTTAATTCTTGGGCTTCCCTTGTGGCTCAGCTGGTAAAGAATCCGCCTGCATTGCAGGAGACCTGGGTTCGATCCCTGGGTTGGGAAGATACCCTGGAGAAGGGAAAGGCTACCCACTCCAGTATTCTGGCCTGGAGAATTCCATGGACTGTATACTCCATGGGGTCACAAAGAGTTGTTTAATTCTTGGAACAATTCTGGTTTACTGGATACACTGTGTGTGACAAGAAGAGGGTTACAATCATACCAGCTCATTTGGAAAATAAACGCTGAAACTCTGGATTTCATCTTCGGTGCCATCATTTTTGCTTTGCAAAGTAAATCTAGATGTTAAGACAGGGAAACCACTAAGTTCCCCATTTTCCTGTTAATTCCTGGCTTTCGAGGATGATTAACTTTATCGAGAAACTGTAAACACACTGAGCTAATCGTTTATGAGATCTGATTAAGAGCTTTATAGGGAAGATTTGCACCACATTAAAGGCTCCAGCAATTTGGGAGAGTGTACATGTAAGGAATTTCCTTTTACCCGATTATAAAAGAAGAGTTAGAAATCACAACCAACTATCCAAGAAAGGGGTGAGGACCTGTTGCCTTTTGAATCTGAAGGAAAAATGTTTGCCTGTTGGTGAGAACCCTTGAAGAATTCCCAGGAAAACTGTTGATTAAACCAAAATTTGTAACATGAGATAAGATTAGCTGTGTGTGCAGCCACAGCAACACGTGACAGGCTGGAAGGATCCAGTGAGAGTCAGGAGACCTGCATAAGATAATAAAGTATCTGGAGGCCACTGCCTAGAATTTATAATTTGCCCCTGACTTGTCCTCTAGAAAGTCTTTCCCTGTCCTTTTTCATTCATACAAACTTATCAAAATTTCACCACTCTGGGGAAGACTGCCCAGGGTGACCGCTCTCACCTGTAATCATTCTTTTTGTTGTTTAGTGGTTAAGTCGTGTCTGACTCTATGACCCCATGGACTGTAGCCCGCCAAGCTCCTCTGTCCATGAGATTTCAGAGGCAAGAATACTGGAGTGGGTTGCTATTTCCTTCTCCAGGAGATCCTCCTGACCCAGGGATCAAACCCAAGTTTTGTACATTGTGGGCGGATTATCTACCACTGAGCCATCTGGGAAGATAATCGTTGTCTTGCACGCTCTCAAAATGTGTCCTGTGTCCTAGGGCAGTCCATACGGTGTTAATAACACACTTGTAAATGGTCATTTTCATGAGAGTTTTCACATGTGTGGTTTGAGCTCTTAAACCCATCTATAAGCTCCTTGAGGTAGGGACTATTAGAGTAGAGGGAGGTGTTGGTGGTTTTGGTCTTTCTTCTAGAGTGCCCTAAAGCTGCATTTTTCACCCTTGAATACTCAGGGGAATCAACAAGGATCTTGCTAAAATGGAGATGCTAATTCAGCAGGAATGGATTGGATCCAATATTCTCTATTCTCAAACATTTTTCCAGGTGTTGCTTCTGGTTGGAAGACCACAGTTTGAGTGGCAAGGCCCTAGAACACCCAGTAAGCTGTTTCAAAATAAACAAGTTCAACTTTCTATTAGGTGTAGTTCTAGGAAAATTCCTGTACTGAGGCCTGACCCCTTCAAGCAAAAGTTACTTCCCAATAAGGCCTTATCCTTTGATCACTAGGCTGCTCTCTAAACCATTTAGAGCCTGAGGACATGCTTTTATTACAGTGCAGTTTGGGTTTGTGTTTAAATTCTAGGAATATGGGTAGTTTTAGTGAAGTAATTTGAGAGCACTGGCAAGCACTGGGTGTGCATGGCCCAGCCCTGCCATGCTAGGCCACTCTTTTTTTCATTTAAGCAAAATCCCTTTTAAAAAGTATTTACTTACTTAGTTTGGCTGCACTAGGTCTTATTGCAGCACACTGGCTCTTCGGGTTGCCGGATGCAAACACTTAGTTGTGGCTTGTGGGATCTAGTTCCCTGACCAGGGATTGAACCTGGGCCCCCTTCCCTGGGAGTGTGGCATCTTAGCCACTGGACCACCAGGGAAGTCCCTAGGCCACTTTTTTTTTTTTTTTTAATGTGGATCATGTTTTAAAGTCTTTATTAGATTTGCTACAACATTGTTTCTGTTTAATGTTTTGGTTTTTTGGCATGTGGGATCTTAGCTACCCCATCAGGAATTGAACCCACAGCCCCTGCTTTAGAAGGTGAAGTGTTAACCACTGGACTGGCAGGGAAGTCTCCCTAGGCCACTCTTGATAAGAGTCACAGTTATACTATCTGGTCTCATGGAAGGGAGCACATACCAGCCCGCCCAGAGTGCTGAGACCTGCAACTCCCCTTCTGGAATAGGGGCCCTCACTTTTCTCCCCGATGGCTTAGGTAAGCAGAAGCAGAAACAAAGCTCACTTGTGTTTACCTGTATCCAGTAAATCTCTGTTTCCTATATAAAGTCTTGCTCTGTTACAGGCAAAATGCCCCTTTTCATTTCACCTTTGAAATGAGTAAAATCAGTCTTTATTTCTTAGTAGACCTCAATAAATGCTTTTTAACCAGAGGGACAGATCAGAAGGATAAGCTGACATCACTGAAACTGCACAGACAGCTAAGACAAGTCAGATCTCTTGAGACCTCGATTTGCTTGTCATAAAATCAAGATGTTGGTCTGGAAGATTCTTGCTGCTGCCAAGTTGCTTCCTTGTCCAACTCTTTGTGACCCCGTGGACTGTAGCCCACCACGCTCCTCTGTCCATGGGATTCTCCAGGCACGAATCCTGGAGTGGATGCTGTGCCCTCCTCCAGGGGATCTTCCCGAACCAGGGATCAAACCCGTCTCTTATGTCTCCTCCATTGGCAGGCAGGTTCTTTACCACGAGCGCCACCTGGGAAGCCAGGAAGAATCTTATCATTCCTTAAAGTGTGTGATTCTAATCAACATATCAGGGGAAGGCACAGGAGACAAGAATTCCACACCTGGCTCCTTGAGGGCACAGCGTGACTGGGCGCCTCTTGGCTCTTAACCTCTGCCTGATCTCAGCCCAAAGGCTTGCCTTGATATGCTGCTCAGTTGTCCCATCCTAGACAACTGGGTGCCTCACATCTGCCAGCCTGTTGGGGGAAGACTGGAAAAGATATGCCCTGTGCTGCCACCTAACGGTTCCTCTGCTATCAAGGTGATACTTCAGCACCGTTTGTTTCAGTTCAGTTCAGTTCAGTCGCTCAGTCGTGTCCGACTCTTTGCGACCCCATGGGCTGCAGCACGCCAGGCCTCCCTGTCCATCACCAACTCCCGGAGCCTACTCAAACACATGTCCATTGAGTCGGTGATGCCATCCAACCATCTCATCCTCTGTCGTCCCCTTCTCCTCCTGCCTTCAAGCATCAGGAAAGTAAACCATCTGTTTACTGTAGTCTTTAGGCCTCTATCTACAATGCCTACCATGTGGGAGACCCGGGTTCAAGCCCTGGGTCGAGAAGATCCCCTGGAGAAGGAAATGGCAACCCACTCCAGTATTCTTGCCTGGAGAATTCCATGGATGGTGGAACCTGATAGGCTACAGTCCATGGGGTCGCAGAGTTGGACACGACTGAGCGACTTCACTTTCACTATCACTTTAGGCCCTTAACAATCCTTCATCTATGAGAATGTAACAAGAGAGAATAAAAATAGAGTACTTCCAGAAGGACTATGACTGTTAGAACTGTAAGCGCTTTTTAAGCTTTGTAATTTCCTCCTTATTGTTATTTCCTGTCTGTTTCCCTGTAGTGATTAGCAGTAAAACTCTAAAAACAAAAAAGGGCCAAGGTGTTTGTTTTCCAAGGCAGACAGGAAGCAGGGAACTGGGGAGACTACACTCCCGGGTTTGAGGTAAACAGCTCCAGGAGATGGAGGGGGTGGATGGAGCCCAAGAGCTGAACGGAAAGCAGGTTGTCTACAGGCTGGTTTGAAAAAGGAAAGGCGGGGGGGTGGGAGAATGACATTGCCTTCTGGTTGGAATGAAGGTAATGGTCTTAAGAGCATTGCTGTTCTTTCCTGTTTTGTCTTCAGATGTACCAGTCTGTTTTCAAGCCAGGAAAAGGAAGTAAATGTGTAGCTAGTGTCGTAATTCAGGGAACTTTGTAGCAAATGATACTCCTCCAGAGTAAGGATCCTAGATGCAAATGTTGCAGAAGGGCCAGGTAGATAAAGTACCTGGATGAGAGCAGCCCGGGGTCAGGCTGTAAGGAGCAGTGGGGATTGTGGTAATTGGAGGGCACTTACCCCATCCAAGAAGGGAACAGCTACTCAGCCACAAGTGGTTATGGCCCTAACCAACATGTGTACCTGTATTGCCTGATCTTTCAAATTTTAAAGGGAAGCTGGAAATTTGAATTATTATGTGAAGTCCCCTTATTTTAAATGTTGGCAGCTAATCCTGCTTTGAAAACAAACAGCAGCATGGTATGGGCCAAATAAAACATGTTGGTGAGACATATTTAGCCCAAGGACCAACTCTCTGAAAAGTTGGACCCAGAGAAATTTGCATTCTGGAATCTCAAAGCACTAACATGATCCTGGCAAGGCACGCGGTCTTTTGTCAACAATAGCAAATTACCATCAAACAAGCAAATACCAGATAAATTGGGGAAGTATACAATGCTTTGTTTTTAGACTTTGTTCATCTGTTAATTTTTCAGATCCAGCTGGAAAGTCTTGAATGTATTCATTCAATAAATCAAGAAGCATTTGTTGAGCACTTAATATGTGCTGAAGGTAAAGTCGCTCAGTCGTGTCTGACTCTTTGTGACCCTGTCCATGGGATTCTCCAGGCAAGAATACTGGAGTGGGTTGCCATTTCCTTCTCCAGGGGATCTTCCTGACCCAGGGATCGAACCCAGGTCTCCCGTGTTGGAGGCAGACGCTTTAACCTCTGAGCCACCAGGGAAGCCCTAATATGTGCTAAGTAATGATAAATAAAACTCTTTCTATTAGGGGCCAGAGACTAAATATTTTAGACTTTGAGGGCTGTATGGTCTCCCACAAAATTATTCAACTCTGCCAGTTACAGTTGCAAAGCAGCCTTCAGTTCAGTTCAGTCGCTCAGTTGTGTCCAACTCTTTGCGACCCCATGAATCGCAGCACGCCAGGCCTCCCTGTCCATCACCAACTCCCAGAGTTCACTCAAACTCACATCCATCAAGTCGGTGATGCCATCCAGCCATCTCATCTTTTGTCGTCCCCTTCTCCTGACCTCAATCTCTCCCAGCATCAGTCTTTCCCAATGAGTCAATTCTTCATGTGAGGTGGCCAAAGTACTGGAGTTTCAGCTTTAGCATCATTCCTTCCAAAGAACACCCAGGACTGATCTCCTTTAGAATGGACTGGTTGGATCTCCTTACAGTCCAAAGGACTCTCAAGAGTCTTCTCCAACACCACAGTTCAAAAGCATCAATAGACTATATATAAAAAAATGGGTGTGGTTTTCTCAAAAAAAAAAAAAAACAAACTTTATTTACAACAGGCAGCAGTTGGCCTATAGTCCATAATTTGCCAATCCTTGATCTAGAATATCTGAGAACTTGTAGCCTAATGCAACAGTTTTCTTTCTTCTCTTTTTCTTAAAATCTTTTGGTTGCACCGTGTGTGACCTTAGTGCCCTGACCAGAGATCAAACCTGCACCCCCTGCATTGCAGGGCAAAGTCTTAACCACTGGATCACCAAGGAAGTCTCAACAGCTTTCTTTAAGGAGTCTGACATGCTTATGCTTTACTTTCTAAGACCAGGGTTCAGGATATTATCACTATGATTTTAAAGATATTTTTGTGAGATGCTCCACATAGCTCTCTCTTATCATTTAGTAGAATACAAATGATCATAACTATTCTGTAAACATAAAGAAAGTGAAGTTGCCAAGTCGTGTCTGACTCTTTGTGATCCCATTGCACTGTAGCCTACCAGGCTCCTCAGTCCATGGAATTTTCCAGGCAAGAGTACTGGAATGGGTTGCCATTTCTTTCTCCAGAGGATCTTCCCGACCCAGGGATCAAACCTAAGTCTCCCACATTGCAGGCAGACGCTTTACCATCTGAGCCACCAAAGTCGCTCAGTCGTGTCCAACTCTTTGCAACCCCATGGACTATAGAGTCCATGGAATTCTCCAGACCAGAATACTGGAGTGGGTAGCCTTTCCCTTCTCCAGGGGATCTTCCCAACCCAGGTATTGAACCCAGGTCTGCCACATTGCAGGCAGATTCTTTACCAGCTGAGCCATGGGTAGCCTATCCCTTCTCCAGGGGATCTTCCCAACCCAGGAGTCGAACTGGGGTCTCCTGCACTGCAGGCCGATTCTTTACCAACTGAGCTATCAGGGAAGCCCAGTAAACATAAATAAATTCCTATAAATATTAGAAATAATTCTAGCTACTGAAGTTAGTTTGGCAAGGCTGTCTGCATATGAATTTAATGTAGGAAAATTTTTTTCACAAAGAGAACTATTTATACAGGAGACCATCGACTGAGCCAGTTATCTCAATAGAGTGATTAAATGCTTGTTTGTTGGCATTTGAATCTGTTGTAAAGAAACAACATAAAACTGAACACACCTGTTTGTTTCCTGAGTCCTAGGCTTTACTCGGAGAAGGCAATGGCAACCCACTCCAGTGTTCTTGCCTGGAGAATCCCAGGGATGGCGGAGCCTGGTGGGCTGCCGTCCGTGGGGTTGCACAGATTCGAACGTGACTGAAGTGACTTAGCAGCAGCAGCAGCAGGCTTTACTACTTAGAACTTTCATAAGTGTGTTCTAAAGAGAACAAATGAAGCAATATCACTTTCATCTTTTTATTCTTAATAAGAGAATAGTACATATAAGATGCTCAAAATTTTTTTGCTTTATGAATAGGCAGTATGTCCATGTTAATTTCTTCTGATGTATGTTTGAAAGTGATTAGTTACTCAGTCATGTCTGACTCTTTCATGTTCATGAACTGTTAACTAAAGATGCCTAGCTATTTGTATGGCTGTAGATACAGGGTATTTGTTTTGCGTGTGTGCATACTAAGTCACTTCAGTCGTATCCAACTCTTTGTGACCCTATGTACTGTAGCCTATCTTATTTCTTTGTTCATGGGATTCTCCAGGCAAGAATATGGTAGTGGGTTGCCATGCCCTTCTCCAGGGGATCTCCCTGACCCAGGGATCAAACCCATGTCTCTTACGCCTCCTGCATTGGCAGGCGGGTACTTTACTACTAGCGCTGCCTGGGAAGCCTGTGTATTGGTTACTGAAGCTCTTTAAAGCCTCTTTATCCTTTGCTTTCTTCTACTATAGACTCTCTTGCTGGGAAAGGGGCCATATGTCCCAATTCTGACCAACAAGATATAAACCCAAGTACCTGCTGGGGGCTTCCAAGAGTATTTCCTAACAGGCACTGATGCAGTCTGACCTCATATCCCTTCTCTTTCTTCCTAACCCAGAACACAGACATAATACTTTAGCCGTTCTGCAGCATCTCAAAATCACGAGGACAAAAGCAAGAGACAGAATGTGGAGTGTAAAGAAAAAGGAAGGTTTGATGATATCACTGAGCAGCTAGCACTAACCATTTGTTGTTGCTGTTGTTTTGGCCACACTGAGGACTGTTTGGGATCTTAGTTTCCCTGCAATGGAACCTCGGGGTCCTAAACACTGGACCACCAGGAAAGCCCCAGTTTCACTAGCCCATAACTTACCACCTTTGGGTTTCTTATTACATGAGAAAAAAAAAAAAATTTCCCTGAGAGGCAAAGCCATTATTACTTGGTTTTCTATTTCTTGCAACCCAACCCAATCCTCTCTATTTGGGGCTATTTAGAGGTTGCTTCTATTCTCACACTTCATCACCATTGCTCAGGAAATGAAATTTCTGGCATCCAATGTAGTCGTATCAATTCTCCAACTCTTCCTATGCTGCTTTAAAGAGTTGGGCTAAGGACATTCTAAATTTTGATACAAACCCAAATAATATGTAAAGATCAAAATTCATTGGTTTTCTTAGGAAGTCCTATTATAATACATCAACATCAACTTCAAAGAAAATGTTCTACAATACAGCTTCTAAGAAAATCAAAGATACTGTTGACAGATTCTTTTTGAACTAGTTAGGTAGCAAATATTTTATGTTAACAAACTATCCCAAAAGTAGTTAAAAATATATGAGTATATTCTAAACATTTTAAAGTTTCATGGCCCCTAAAGCTGATTTTGTGACATATACATTAGGTTATTATAAAGATCTTTCAAATTTTGTTTTTTAAAAGCTCCCAGTTGCCAAATTTTGGACAATTTCAGCACCAAAAAAAAAAAAAAAAAGAACGATGATATAGATTGTAACACATTAACAGAAAAGTAAAAAGAAAATTGTGAGTCCACAGCGATTCACAAGCATGGCAGCTAATAAATGTAGATAAATGATAGAATGATTCACATGGCAGCTAATAAATGTAGATAAATGATAGAATGAGAGTTGCAATTGCCAGTACTGGCTCAGGGTAGGATCATTAATGAATGCTAAAGCCTTTGAGTGAAGGAATGTTGGGGAACAAGATAATCATATGATTTCAAAGTAGCATCCGCTAGATTAATTAATAATTCCAAAAGGAAAATGTATCTTCACCATGGAAAGATTGGTCAAACACCATCTTAACCAAGAGCTGAAACTTGACATTACCAATGACAAGACAATAGACAGCCTTCTTATCTTGTGCGCTAAGAGGTACACAATACCCTCTATGCAGAATTCTTTCTGGAATGTTTAACCTGAATCTAAGGTAGCAATTAGGCAAATCCAGAATTCAGGAAAACCTGCAAGACAACTGGCTAAGATTCTTTAAAACTTTCAACATCATGCAAAACCCAAAAGGTGGAGACTTTTCTAGACTAAGAGAAACTAAGGAGATAATGACCAATTACAGTGTGTCGGGCCTCCCCGGTGGCTCAGTGGTAAAGAATCCACCTGTCATGCAAGAGACGTAGGAGATGTGGGTTCGATCCCTGGGTCAGGAAGATCCTCTGGAAGAGAGCATGGCAACCCACTCCAGTGTTCTTACCTGGGCAATCCCATGGGCAGAGGAGCCTGGTGGGCTACAGTCCATGGGGTCGCAAAGAATCTGACATGACTTAGCAGCTGAGCATGCACAGCAAACTTTGCTTAGATTCTGGATTGAAGGGGTAAAATTTGACTATAAAAGAAATTTCAAAGACCTTTGGAGAAATCTGAATATAGATAGAATATTAAAGTACATTATTGAATTAATGTTAATTTTTTAATGTGTGATAGTAGGGGTACTATCTTATTTGGTAGAATGTTCTCTTTCTAGGAGATACATATTGAGTTACTTAAAGATAAAGTACCATGATAGCTGCATCCTACTTTTTAATGAAATATGGTGTGTGTGTGTATTTCTGCGTGCAGAGGCAAATGTGGCAAGCTGTTAATAACTGGTAAATCTGTGTAACGGATTTGGACTTCCCAGGTGGAACTAGTGTTAAAGAACTGTCCTACCAGTGCTGGAGACGTAAGAGATGCAAGTTCGATCCCTGAGTCGGGAAGATTCCCCTGGAGCTGGTTGTGGCAACCCACTCCAGTATTCTTGCGAGAGAATCCCATGGACAGAGGAGCCTGGCGGGCTACAGTCCATAGAGTTAGACAAGAGTTGAACACTACTGAAGTGACTTAGCATGCATGCATGTAAAGAATTTAGGAAGTTTACTGAACTATTCTTTCTTTCAACTTAATCAGAAACTCAAAACTTTTCAAAAAAAAAAAAGAGAGGACTTCCCTGGAAGTCCAGTGGTTAAGACTCTGTGCTCCCCGTACAGGGGGCCCAGCTTCCGTCCCTGGTCAGGAAACTGGAAAGACCCCACATGCTGCAATGAAGATTGAAGAGTCCTGTGATGCAACTAAGACCTGCTACAGCCAAATAGAAAATATCTTTTTTTAAAGAGACTTAAATAAGTGAAAGGAGAATAGAGATTGATTTAGGTGATATCGAGATAATGTCTGAGTTTTCGGTATTATTTTAGGAGATGCTGGTTTCCTTCCACTTGAAGGATACTGGACATCTTTATCACTTATAGCCGTTTCAGTTGTATCACAGGCAAACTAGGCTGAATCCTTCTAGGGTGACCAGCTATTCTAGGTGGCTCAAGACTAAGGGATTTGCCAAGACATGAGACAGTCAAGGCTAAAATAGGGATAGTCCTGGGCAAACTGGAATGGTTGGCCACCCCAACCGTTCTGCTACTTGTCGCCTATGTGGCCTTGAGCAAATGACTTAGCTTCCCAGAGTCTTGGCTTCCTCATCTATAAAAAGCAGGTTATCCACATACGACAGCATGGATGCACCTTGAAAACATTATACCAAGTGAGAGAAACTAGAGCTAGAAGCCACATATTCTATGATTCCATTTATGTGAAATTTCCCAAACAGGCAAATCCATAGCGTCAGACAGCAGATGAATGGTTGCCAGGGTCTGGAGGAGGAGGAGATGGGGAATGACTGCTAAGGAATATAAGATTTTGGAGGGGGAGGTGATAAAAATGTTCTAAAATTAGATATTAGTGGTGGCACAACTTTGTGAATATACTAAAAACCACTGACTTGTACATTTTAAGAGTGTAAATTTTATGGCATGTTAATTATATCTCAATAAAGCCAGTTAAAAAAAAATTCAGAAACACAGAATTACCATATAACTCAGCAATTCTACTCCTAAGAATAGAAAAATCAATAAGCAGATTAGGTTGCCTAGGGCTGGGAGAGATGGAGGAAAATGGAGAGTGACTGCTAATGGATATGGGGTTTCTTTTTGGAGTCATGAAAATGTTCTAAACTTGATTGTGGTGATGGTTGCATATCCCTATCAATATACCAAACGCTATTGAATTGTACTTCAGTGGGTGAATCGAATTTATGGTATGTGAATTATATTACAACAGAACAGTTTACAGGTCAATTTTTTGGGCCATGCTCTGCAGTTGGTGAGATCTTACTTAGTTCCGGGGACTCAACCTGGCCTACAGCAGTGAAAGCACCAAGTTCTAACCACTGGACTGCCAGGGAACTCCCAAGCAGACGATATTTTAAAAATATTTCAGGCTAGGGCTTCCTTGGTGGTCCAGTGGTTAAGAATCCTCCTGCCATTACGAGAGACACAGGTTCGATCCCCGACCAGGAAGATCCCACACACCTCGGGGCAACTGAGATTGCAGGCCACAAGCACTGCAGCCCGAGTGTGCCTGCGCTCCACAACAAGAGAAGCCACTGGATTGAGAAGCCCTAACACCGCAACCAGAGAGAAGCCCGCACGCTGCAACAGAGATACAGTACAGCCAAAAAAAACACTTTCACAAAATGGTTTAGACTAAAAGAAAAAAGAGAGATTGAAATACATGTGTGAGATCTAAATGAGTCTTTGCTCTCATAGTATCTCATGCCATCCTCACCAAACACGCAGCATCAAATCATCACTGAGTATGCTTTTGTCTTGTCCCCTGAACCGACAGTCCCTGGATAACAGCAGCTTTCTATTTCACCCAGGGCCAGCTTCTGGAGTGGGCAACTTCTGAGTCACATGAGACCTCCTGCTCAGAAGGGCCTTATGCTTGGTTGAATGCTCTGCTGTCACCATCCTGAAATTCTTAATAAGTTTTGACCAAGGTGCAGGCATCCCTCATTTTCATTTTGCACGGGGCCCTGCACACTTTGTAGCTGTCCTCAATCCGGCTTTGTAAGCCCAGCACTTAGCATGGTGCTCCATGGAGGTTCAATAAAGCTTAATTCTTCTTCCTCCTCCCTGTACCATGAGACGTCCCTTAGACTTTGCATTGACCTTCAGTACAGATTCACCCTGAGCTCTCCCACTGTGCCAGGAACTGTGTCAGCATCTGGGGATACAGTGAGGAGCCAAAGCAGGTAGCCAAGACCTCCCCCAACCCCCTTCGCAGCATGGGAGCTGCTCAGAAAGATGTTCATGCAGACTGAGAAGGCACCTAACCATTTGTCTCAAACAGCAATGACAGCATCTGACTCATCTGTACTTTTCGCCAGAGGAAAACACATCACCTTGGAATCTTGATTTTGTGAATTCTGCTTTGTTGCGGGAAACAGAAAGTTTTGATAAATTAGGGCGGGACTTCAGTTCTTTTCCACGGTGTGAAAAATGAGTCAGTGCTGCCTTTTTCAGTATGTTTGTGGTCTATCACGTTGACATCCCGTGTTACAGAAATCTCTCAGCACCTTTTAATTCAATTTCATTTCCATGTACAAAACACTAGGCGAGCCGCTGCTGATAGAAAGATAGTCGCTGGATCTTTTTAAGCTCATCATACAGGCTCCTTGGACAAAGATTATGGTGGGCTATAGCTTCATGGGGAGTCAGCAGAGAGCAGTAGGCAAGCGAATTTCTGATATAACTAACTTACTAAATGTTTTTTGTTTGTTTGTTTGTTTTTACTAGCTTTGAGTCCTAGAGGCAATTCCTTAGTCCTTCTAAACTTTTGTTTTTTAATCATTTAATATGACCCTGATGTCAAAGGGCTGTTGTGAAGATTAGATGAGATAATGTACACACAGTGACTGGCTTTTAGTAGGAAAGCCACAATAAAAACAAAACCTAAAACATCTTGTAAAATGCAGCTATTTCGCATCGTAATGGCTAAATGGTACTGTTCCTGGCACATAGCCCTGAGTCATAAAATACCTCTGCTTGCAACTTCAATTTTTCCAATTAGAGGTGAAGGTAAACAACTTCAGCCAACATCCCCCAGCACCATGGAGTCAGTGAGTCCTCGTCCTCTCGTTCAGTCTTGGCCGTTAACCCCACAGCCTCAGGCACGCAGTAGCTTTTGTCGGGGAGGCTGAGCAACGGCGCTGGAATGCCTGCAGCTGCTGGTGGGACCACTGGAGGGAGAAGGGTTTGACCTGTTCTGGCATCTTTAGCTCTTTTGGAACCTGGAGCCCATTCCTCCCTAGCACAATCTGCTCACTGAACACCTAAATAAAGACTTGGGAGCCCTCCTCACCCCTCACGACCGCCCCCCATCTGGCCCCCACCACCCATCATTGGACGCTCATTAGAAGTGGCTGCCCCCAGGGACAGGGGCACGATCCTGGGCAAGACAGTTGGGCAATTCCCGGAGAGACATTCTTCTGAGAGCTGTTACTCAACTCTCCCAGCAAGCAGGAAATTGAGTGTTCAGTCATTAAAGAAGGAATCTAGGTAGGCAGCGCATGCTAAGTCGCTACAGTCATGTCTGACTCTTTGTGACCCCATGGACCGTAGCCCGCCAGGCTCCTCTGTCCATGGGATTCTCCAGGCACGAACACTGGAGTGGGTTGCCATGCCCTCCTCCAGGGGATCTTCCCCACCCAGAGATTAAACTCACATCTCTTACGTCACCTGCATTAGCAAGCAGGTTCTTTACCACTGAGCCACAAGTAGGCAATGTACCAGAGAATCCATTCTAATAACTAAGTGATAGGAATTTCTGTTCAACACTTGAGCCATTGCTACGCATTCTTAAATGGGGGTTGGTTGGGGGAGGATAGAGAATTGGGAGATAGGCCATCTGCCAAATTTCATAGTTGATTATCTGGTAAAATTCATTGAAAACTGCACATGTTATGGCTTTATGTATTTTTAACCTTTCTAAATAGATCAAGAAAAAGTAAAATAATCAAATAAAATATTCATTTATAAGACTGCTTTCTTTTAAAATCTTTATTCGTGAATAGACATAATGGTTACATAGTTGAAAAACCCCCAAAACCTAGGACTCTGGAAATAGACAAGACTGGGTTTAAATCCCAGCTCCATGAAGTGACCTCTGTTTAGTGACCTTTGTAATGAAGATAGCATACCTACCTTGCTGGATTCATGATAGAATACAATTTGTATTTATTTAGCAATTTGTAAAGCTTTAATGTAGGTTGATGTCACAGACAGCATTGGTGGCTACTTAACACAGGGTAGCCAGAGATTTCTTTGAGGAGATGATTTTATGCTGAGTTCTAAATGACAAACAAGCAGCAGACAAGTGACGATCAGCAGAAAGAGCATTCTAAAAGAGAGAGCTCAGCTGGTGCAAAGGCCCTGAGGACCCGAGGCAGGAACAGGGTTGGCTTGTTCAAAGAAGCAAATGGCCAAGTGGCTGGAGCATGATGAGGTGGAGGCTGAGGAGCAGACCCTGTAATCCCAGGCTGATTTACCATGAGGTCAACGAAATGACATTTTGCAACATTACAATAAATTAGAGAGAAGTTACAGACCTCTGATGTGGATATGAAAGGTGTCTTCTTTTGAAATCTTTTACATTTAGTTACCAAAAGACTGAAAAAAAATCCAGAGTGAAAATTAGTAGAATATGAAGATTATTAGGAGGAAGAGAAAAAACCTGAATAGAAGTTATAAATACACTCCTAAATTGTCTGATAATCCAGTTGATGAAAACAAGGGTTATCACAAGAACCAAAGATTTTCAGTTCTTGCTGAGTTGGTGTGAAATACTAATATAAATGCAAGTGACATAATTCTCAGAATTTACCATTAAGATAAGGATGTCAACAACAAACAGGTTAAACAGTTATTGTCAAATTGAAGAATGTGCGTGCATGCTAGGTTGCTTCAGTCATGTCTGACTCTGTGCGACCCTATGGACTGTAGCCTGCCAGACTCTTCTGTTCATGGGATTCTCCAGGCTGGAATACTGAAGGATGTTGCCATGCCCTCCTACCTTCCTGACCCAGGGATTGAACCTACATCTTTTATGTCTTCTGCCTTTGCAGGTGGGCTCTTTACTACTGGCACCACCTGGGAAGCCCCAAATCAAAGAATACTTAAGATTAATTTTTAAAAAGAAAACATAAAATGCCCTGAAATCTTACAGTTCATCTGCTAAATTTGACATCAGTCCTAAAATTTACATAATAATGAGTGTAAAGATGAAAGAAGCTCTTCTAAATGATGATAAAAAACAAATTTTGAGCAATTATGCTGGAGGAGGGATGAATTATCTTTCTACCCTCTCTTTAGGAAATGAAATATCAAATGATATTCAAACGTGTTGTCTTTTGAAGGGACAAAGAATTAGTAGTCCCAAAATGTAGAAAAAAGTATTATGGTTGTGTTAATCAATTAATTATAAAAATATTATATTCTGTTATTTTTCTGAACTCAGTGATATTTATAATACCTGTAAGCCTTTGCACTGATTAGTTTGAAATTTATTGTAGCTTCCATTCAGATTCTAAATAACTGTTCATTTTCAATTTAATTTTTTGGAAAAGAGATCCAACTTTTTGGATGTATTATGTGAAATGGATTAGCAAAGACATTTATGTTTAGATTAAAATGGTGTAAATCTAAGTTGTTTATTATCTGGCAAGAACAATTAGAATATACAATAGTGTTTCTTAATTTGTGATAATGAAGCAGAGCTGAAACTAATTTTTATAAGGTTCATAATAGTATACATATTTTTCAGTAACTGTGAATCAGTGCACATATTGATCATGTACTTTCAATTTAATATTTTATTTGTGATTTTATATTTTTTCTTAAAGAGTCTACTCCCCCAAACCCAAATAAATTGTATGTTTCTTTTTTAAAATTTTAAGTTTGTTTTTTAATTGAAGAATAATTGCTTTACAGAATTGTGTTGGTTTCTGCTGTAGAAGTTTCAAGCTGCACAAAACCTAGATCTGCCTGTGGGTGTAAAATGAGGGCTGGCTTTGCCGGCTGAAGGAAGGATCTGGATTTCCTTCTAGGTATGATGGGAAGCTGTTAAAAGAGTTCTTGCTTACACACGTGATATGAACTGACTGATATTTTAGAAAGATTGCTCTGGCTGCTGGGTTCTGTGCAATTAACATGGGGTTAGTGGGGACGTGAAGAAGAGGGGCTGTGTGCAAACTGATGGTGATGAGGTATGGAGAGTGACCACAGCTGTGCAACAGCCAGACCCTGGAGAGAAAAAGTTAGGACAGGGCTTTGGGGCAGGAGGTGATAAGCCTCAAATGGGAGAAGGTAAAATAGCCCTGGGTTGATTCAGAAATATTGAGGAAGAGATTGAATTTCTTATAGGATGGGGGCATGAGTTAAGGGAATTGTGATCTGAGAAGGCTGGAGGGCTTAGGGACAAGGGGAGTAAATGGCTGGTAGGGAGAAAATAAAAAGATAAAGAAGGAATGAAACCTAACCTGCCAAAGGTGAAGGGAGAAGTGAGAGATTAGTTGGACAGAAACAAAGGATAATAATCATAACAATATTAATAACAGCTAACACTTCCATAGTGCTGTCTGCCAAGTACTGTGCTTTACCTGCATTAACCCATTATTTTATTTTTCAATTTTTTGGCCATACCAAAAAATATGGCTTGTGGGATCTCAGTTCCCCAACCAGGGATTGAATCCCAGGTCCCGGCAGTGAAAGCCCCAAGTCCCAACTACTGGACCACCAGGAAATTACCTACATTAATCTATTATTTTAGAAAGACGGGCTACAACTGCATCATGGCACGTTCTAAGTGCCACGTTAGGGAATATGGACACATTCTATTTTATTGACAGTTGGGAGTCACTAAAGGTTTTTGAGCAGTTATTATAATAAGAGAGAAAATAAGAGACAAAAATAAAGATTGCTTGAATAGGGGAGCCTAAAGAACTCATGAAAATTTGAGCCTAAAATACCCCTAAAATTTTGAGTTCATAATTGTGGGAATAGCCACAGATTTCTTCACAGAGAATGTCCATAATTTCAGTCCAACCTTAAAGGTGTCTGAGACTTCAAAAAAGGCTAGGAACCACTGACTTAGCAGCTTCGAGCCCAAATATCCAGCAGGATGGCAGTAGCATTGAGGAAAAAGAGATCGCACGAAAAAGAAGTGAAGAGGCAGGGTTCACTAGAAAAGATCCTTTCCCCCTGAGAACTGTTGCTTCCACGATGCTGTAGGCAAACCTTCCAGAGGCCACCAGGCATGGAGAATACAGGCAACAGAGGCTGAGTGAGGCCCCAGACACAGGCAGGGAGTGACCTCCTTCACGAGCTGGAGTTTGAATGACATTGTCAAGGAAAACAGAAAAGGAGTCCAAGGGCAGATCTTCGAACCTGTTTAATCTGTCTGCTCTGCCTTTCCCTAAGTGCTTTCTGACAGATTATTTTTTTTTTACACAGGAAATTCACAGTTTGAACTTTAGTTCCTAAAATACATCAAATCACACTTTGGCTTTGGGTGGGGGGAGGAGGGGATGCACATAATGACTACTTAAGTGGTTCACTTCTCATCCGAGGAAATTATCTTTTCAAAATGATCCCGGTGCTCCTGACCCTGTTCCACAGAGTGTGGGTATTTTTGAGCTAAGTTAGGAAGCGTGTAGGATAATTGTTAGCACTCAGAGGCCTAGTTCTAGCCCAGTGTTGAAATCTCAGGAACCCACAGAATTCCTCCTCCCTATGGAGGGAAAGGAAAAGATCTCTGTTACCTTTTCCCTGCTCATTACAGAAAAGCTACTTAAAATATTTGCTGCTGCTGCTACTTACTTGCTTAGTCATGCTGGACTCTCTGCAGCCCCATGGACTATAGCCCTGTCAGGCTCCTCTGTCCATGGGATTTTCTAGGCAAGAATACTGGAGCAGGTTGCCATTTCATACTCCAGGGGATCTTCTCAACCCAGGGATCAAACCCAAGTCTCTTGCGTCTACTGAATTTGCAGGTGGATTCTTTACCACTAGCATCATCTGGGAAGCCCACTTAAAATATCTAAGTAGATTGCAAATTGGTACCCCTGTTCTGGGTCAATGGTTATAACTCAGTTATACTACTGTGTAGAAATATCCCAGAGAATACCAGCATTTTCACAAGAGTTTCAGTAATTTTATGCGGGTACTTAATGTCAAGAAAAAATGAAAAGTTCTAATCTGTCATACCCTGAAACTACTTAGTCATCTGTAAATGGCCATCATGGTCCCCATAGTTAGCATATTGAATGCTTACATTTTCAGGCTCTGCAGAATTTTTTATGGGCCATAATCCAGCCTTGTGGGACCAGACCGTCAATACAAGGTTGTTGCTGTTCAGTCACTAAGTCATGTCCGACTCTTTGTGACCCCATGAACTGCAGCACACTAGGCTTCTCTGTCCTCCCACTATTATCCGTAGTTTGCTCAAATTCATGTCCATTGAGTCGATGATGCTATCTAACCATCTCACCCTCTGCCACCCCCTTCTCCTTTTGCTTTCCATCTTTCCCAGCATTAGAGTCTTTTCCAATGAGTCAGCTCTTTGCATCAGGTGGCCACATATTGGAGTTTCAGCTTCAGTATCAGTCCTTCCAATGAATATTCAGGGTTGATTTCCTTTAAGATTGACTGGTTTTATCTCCTTGCAGTCCAAGGGACTCTCAAGAGTCTTCTCCAGCACCACAGTTCAAAAGCTCAGCCTTCTTTATGGTCCAACTCTCACATCCATACATGACTACTGGAAAAACCATAGTTTTGTCCATACGCACCTTTGTTGGCAAAGTGATGTCTCTGCTTTTTAACACACTGTCTAGGTTTGACCCTGATGCTAGGAAAGACTGAAGGCAGGAGGAGAAGGGGGTGACAGGGGATGAGATGGTTGGATGGTATCACTGACTCAATGGACATGAGTTTGAGCAAGCTCCAGGAGTTGATGGACAGGGAAGCCTGTCGTGATGCAGTCCACGGGGTCACAAAGAGTTAGACACAACCGAACGACTGAACTGACTAGGTTTGTTACAGCTTTTCTTCCAAGGAGCAAGCGTCTTTTAATTCGTGGCTTCAGTCACCATCTGCAGTGATTTTGGATCCATACACGGGACAGTAGTAGACACACTTAGATCTGCCAAGCTGCGTGTTAACTCTGTTTACCTGTGCTTTCTCCCACCTGGCTCTGAATCCTGCCTGTCTGGATCTGAATGTCCTCACTTCCATAAACCTCAAACATTGCTGGCGGTCTGGTGGTTAAGACTCCATGCTACCACAGCAGGGCACTCAGCTATGATCCCTGGTCTGGGAACTAAGGTCTCACATGCTGAGCAGTGCTGCCAAAGAAAAACAATAACAAAAACACGTTGCTCACTTCCCTCAGAATGCAGCTGGGTGTGGCCTCGGTAGCAGCAGAGGTCAGGGCCCAGCTAAAGACATGGGGACCCGGATTAGCACGTGCCCTGAGGTGAGGCCCGTTCTAAGAGAAATAGGCTCAATCTGAGGAAGTCTCTTCAGGCAAACGGAAAGTATTAGTCTCTCAGTCGCGTCGCACTGTTTGCGACCCCTTAGACTGTAGCCCACCAGGCTCTTCTGTTCACGGGGTTTCCCAGGTAAGAATACTGGAGTGGATTACCATTTCCATCTCCAAGCAAACAGAAGAAGCACTGGCAGATAGGAATACAGAGATGTCTGCTCAGCAGTGAGAGCTGGAGATGGAACTAGATTTACTGAAAGGGAACACGTAGACAGGCAAAGCTAAGTGTTGTAGGGCAAAAGGCGCACCCCAGAACAATAAGGGCTTGTTGACAGGCAATCTATTAGTGAGGAAATTCAAGAAGGGCCATCATTTAAGAACCAGGACAGGTGTCATGGGTCATGGGATGGCCTTCCCCCATCTATCTCCCCTTTTATGGGTTGAGTTGTCTCCTCAAAATTCATATCTCGAAGTCCAAAGCTCCAGTATCTCAGAATGTGATCTTATTGGGAAATAGGGTCCTTGCAGATGGAATTAGTTAATTGAGGTCATTAAGGCGGGCTTCCTTGATCGCTCAATGGGTAAAGAATCTACCTACAGTTTAGGAGATACAGGAGACGCTGGTTCAATCCCTCCCTGGAGGAGGAAAACAGCAACCCACTCCAGTGTTCTTGCCTGAAAAAATCCCATGAACAGAGGAGCCTGGTGGGCTACAGTCCATAGGATCGCAGAGTCAACTCAACTGAGCAGCTATGTACACACTTGCAAGGTGGACCCTAATTCAAAGTGACTGCCATCCTTTAAAAAAGGGATAGCTTGACACAGAGACACACACACACAAAGAAGGTCATGTGAAGATGAAGACAGATCAGGGTGACATTCCTACAAGCCAAGGAATGCCAAAGATCACCAGCAAAGCACCAGAAGCTAGCAGGGGACAGAATGTTCCTCTCAGCTCTCCGAAGGGACCGATGCTGCCAGTGCCTTGGTCTCAGACTTCTAGCTTCCAGAAGTGAGAGACAATAAATAGCTGTTGCTGAAACCACGATGGTTTGTGTTGCTTTATTACAGCAGCCCGAGGAGATGAATGTACTTCCTTTCTCTAAAATTATAAACCGGTTCCATTCTGTTTCCTGGTTTCCTGAACTAAAGCCTCAGAAGAAGTAGCACTGAAGAGAATGTTTCAAACAAAATGGCCCACGCAGAGCCTGCAAGGTCTGCAGAGCTCATCGCAAGGCAGCAGGCAGAATGGCACAGAGTCCTCCAGCCCTGCCTTGCTCTTCAGAGACACTCTATCTTATGTACACTGCAGCCTGAGGGAGAGGTTCCTCAGTGAAGAGCTGGGTGCTCACTCTCTACAGCGATTAAAATATTCAACCCCCAAGTTACGTTTGTTTACCTGGATCCTGAAAGTCTTTGTTCTCAGCCTCTCTCTCCCTCACGTCATCAGGCTGTTACCAACCTGTCTTTTAGTCAGCAGTTTCCATGGTTACCTACAAGCACACAGCAAGGTGTCATTCCTAGAGGGCTCCGGATTAGGCAAATAACAAAGGGCCACTGGCACAATGCAAATAACCTGGATCCAGTGATCCACCTGGGATACGGGGAGGGGGGCAACTGGTTCTCAGAAACAAATCAAAAGCTTGGTTGTTAGACCTGGGCATCATAGCACTACTGTCTGGCAAATTCTGAGTCCCTCCTCCTGTGAAGACAGTGCCACACCAAGTACTTCATGGGCCTTATCTCCTTGTGATTCTTGCATACTAAGGAAAAGAGTCTTTCTGCAATGCAGGACACCCAGGTTTGACCCCTGGGTCAGGAAGATCCCCTGGAGAAGGGAATGGCTACCCACTCCAGTATTCTTGCCTGGAGAATTTCATGGACAGAGGAGCTTGGCAGGCTACAGTCCATGGGGTTGCAAAGAGTTGGGCATGACTGAGCAACTAACCCCATCACACTCACTTTCTGTTTTATCAAAGGAACTAAACTTATGGGACTTGTTGAAGATCACACAGCTGGTAGTTACAGAGCAAGGATCTGAACCCCAGTGCTGACTATCTCCATCTTTCCCTCCAGACCCACTTTCTGCTCTTCTGCACTCCAGAGGCCGACCTGCATCAGTTGCATCAACAGCCCCCCTGGCTCTGATTAAGTCTGTTTTAGCTGGGGTCCCTAACCTCTGGTATCTAACACCTGATGATTTTAGGTGGAGCTGATGTAATAATAATAGAAATTAAGTGCACAATAAATGTAATGGGCTTGAATTATCCTGAAAACATCCCCCTCCCCCAGTTCATGGAAAAATTGTCTTTCATGAAACTGGCCCTGGTGCCAAAAAGGATGGGGACGGCTGCTGGGGTCCAGCCCCGGTGGATCCAGGGAATTTGAAGCGGGGACAGAGTCGGCATCCTGAAAAGAACTATTTAATTATAGATGTGAAGAGAGATTAGGAAAGAATAGTGTAGTAGGAAAATAAGTGTAGTAGGAAAATATGCTGAATAACTTGGTTTACATGGAAAACCAATAAAACTCCAAGCAAGGAGTTTTGCACCATCTACGTAGGCCACCGGCACCTGCTTGAATAGTGGAGGGTGCCCTGCCTTGGGCTCCCCCTCGTGTGGGTCTTAGAAGCCAGTGCAAGTAAGTAGACATGGCGAGCCTCCACTCTCCAGATGGGAGTTCAGCCAGAAAAGAAGAGAACGGGAAAAGACCACACAAGGGAAACCAGTCTTTCCAGGAACTGGTCTGTTTTCTTTATTTTCCAGGCGTGCTTATATACTTTTTGTTATACATAGAGATAGAATACAAAGTCACACGGGGTCAGCAGACCTAACCTTTATAAAAATCAGGTGCTTCATATAAAAGGCCTTAGGGGTTTTACATCATCTTCTGGCCATGAGGCCTGCTGACATTTTATGACCCTTTCTTTCTGATAACGGTCAGTCAACCAGAAAACTTATTTTTTCTCCAGGGGTGATTTTTCTTAAACCAGGTGCCACCCTCCAAAAGTACCAGATAAAGTTGCATTCCTATAGGGTGAGGGTGTAGTGGGTTACAATTAAGAAAGGAATTTACTTAGCTTAAGGTTTAACATAATTAATCTTAAAGGTTAATACTTATTTCTCCTATATGCTAGTTATATTCATTATAAGGACAGGGAATATGGAGATTGAGCAGCAAACATTAGCCCAATAAATGAAAAACCCTTCACCAATATAATTCCTAGTCAACCCACTATACTAATAATTTCTAACTTCCCCAAAGACTCTGTCTTTAGAAAGCTTAAAGCATCTCGTGCCTCTCACGGTTGGGAGGCTGTGAACAATCACATGTGGCCCAACGAACCTGTTCAGGCAGACTAGAGAACCTTCAGAGGAGTTTGTAAGTTGAAACACTCTTGTCACGCCCAGGAATTTGGTTTTGGGGGTAGATGCTCGGGAACAGGGTGTCTCCTGAGGCTTGATCCCGTCTTTGCGTATGCCGAGCCTCCTTCCTCGTGACCTTTGCCATGGGCGGAGTTCCTCACGCTGGCTCCCAGCAGACTGCTATACAGGATAGCCCCACAGATAAGGGGGAAATAAGGAGACATAGTTTCATCTGGCTGTGTTGTCTCTGCAGAATCCTCTCCTTCCTTTTTCTCTCCTTGGGACTTTGAGTCTGGGACTGCTATTCCAGGCTACTGCCCAATGCCGTGTGGTTGTCTGCGCTCGCCCTTTTGGAGGAAATCGCTTGTAATACATCCTCCCTTACTGTCGTCTTTCTAGGGAAGCCGTGACTCGTCTGCCAGGTCTGTGTGTTGCTGAAGGCTTTGCCTTTGACTCTGTCCCATTCTTCCCCTCATTCCCAGCCAGTGGAGTCGAGTCCTTGAGAGCTGGGTCAGTGCTCTTTGTGCTGTGCTTAGTCACTCAGTGGTGTCTGACTCTTCGCGACCCCATGGACTGCAGCCCTCCAGGCTCCTCTGTCCATGGGGATTCTCCAGGTGAGAATACTGGAGTGGGTTGCCATGCCCTCCTCCAGAGGATCTTCCCAGCTCAGCGATCGAACCCAGGTCTCCTGCATTGCAGGTGGATTCTTTACCATCTGAGCTACCAAGGAAGGCCTTTAAACCCCTGCAGTCTAAGGGCAGGATTGGTCTCTGAGACTCATGGTTGCAAAAAAGAGGTGCTGAAACTGACATGGGTCCCCTGTGGTTAAAGGTGTGGGGAGAGGGCCAGGCCCAGCCTACAGAGTCAAGCAGGGTCTGATACTCACCCGGAAGGACTTTCAGTTCCCGCATGATCCGTCCTATCCTGGCAACTCCCCAGTGTTCAGTTACTGCAATGAGATTAGCTAACAGTACATTTCGAGTGAACAGTCCCCACTTCAGGGGACTGTTTAGACTCTCCTCACTTTAGGTGTTAGCTGTAAATAAGTGGATTCCCAGGACCTCTCTCCCTTCAGACTAGCTGGCTACAAAATCAGAGGTTCCTTAGATCATGTCAACTTGTATAATTTGCTAGAACAACTCACAGAACTCAGGAAGTGCTGTCCTGGTGGTTTTACATATGTATATTATATATAATGTTGGCTGAGCCTTCACTGCTGTGTGGCCTCTTCTGTAGCTGCAGAGAGCCGGGACCACTCTCTAGTTTCAGAATGCGGGCTTCTCTTGCTGCAGAGCACAAATCTAGGGCACATGGGGCTCACTAGTTTCAGCTCCCGGCCTCTAGAGTAACAGGCTCAACAGTTGTGGCTCGTGGGCTTAGTTACTCTGAGGCTTGTGGGATCTTCCTGGATCAGGGGTTGAACCTGTGTCTCCTACATCAGCAGGTGGAGTCTTTACCACTGAGCCACCTGGTAAACCCAAATACGGTTTTATTCAAATCAGTCAAAGGAAGAGATGCAAGGGCAGAGTCAGGAGGAGTCCAAAGGCCATTGGTCATCCTCTCTGGGTGGAGGGATGGGGTCCTGAAGTCCTGACCATGATGTGACAGTGTGCTCATAGACTTGCCAAAAAGGACCAGAGTTTTTATTAGGGCTTGGTCAGATGTTCCCTACATGGCTAACTTTTAGCCTCCAGCCCCTTCTGGAGTTCAGAATTGATATGGTATGACCCAAAGCCCTCATCATAAATTGCAATATTAACTATCCAATGACCAAAGCCCCTAGGCAAACAAAAACACTCCTGTCAGGCAGGACATTCCAGGGGCCTAGAGATTACCTCTCTATTGTGTTGTTCAGTTGCTCCATCACGTCTAACTCTGTGACCCCACGGACTGCAGCACACCAGGCTTCCCGCCTCTCTATAGCTAAAGACAAAGGACCGGACCTCTCTTGGGTAAGTTTGGTTTTTTATTACATGGTTACTTTGTTCCTCTAGTATCCATCAGACCCCTTGATGAGTCACGTCTCTCCTGGCCAGCCCAACCCATGGTTATCACCATCCACGCATTTGTTGAAGTTTGGAAGGAGTCTAAGGAGCTATTTGATGCAATCTGTAGTACTTTGGCCACCTGATGCGAAGAGCTGACTCATTGGAAAAGACTCTGATGCTGGGAGGGACTGGGGGCAGGAGGAGAAGGGGACGACAGACCATGAGATGGCTGGATGGCATCACTGACTCGATGGACGTGAGTCTGAGTGGACTCCGGGAGTTGATGATGGACAGGGAGGCCTGGTGTGCTGTGATTCATGGGGTCGCAAAGAGTCGGACACGACTGAGCGACTGAACTGAACTGAACTGCAGTGAGCTTAGCAGATCTTACCCACTGAGAGGCTCAACCATCGCAGCCACCACCCCTGCCACTGGGTTACCAGATTCCAGGGCTGCATCCACTTGACAAAAAGTTTGCCAAAAAATCTACTTTCCAAAAAACATTGCTTTTTGTGTCACTAGACATTAGACTATTCACAACCTCCTTCTCAATGCTCTTGCAGAAGACAACTGTTGCCACGTGGAGAATCGTGGTGGCCCCACTCTACCAGTCTTGGTGAACATCTTCCCTGGTCTACTCTTATTCTATCACTTCCCACAGGATGCTTTCGAATTGTGATACTGGAGAATACCCTTGAGAGTCCCTTGGACAGCGAGGGGATCAAACCAGTCAATCCTAAAGGAACTCAACCCTGAATACTTACTGGAAGAACTGATGCTGACGCTGAGGCTCCAAAACTTTGGCTACTTGATGTGAAGAGTTGACTCACTGGAAAAGCTCTTGATGCTGGAAAAGACTGCAGACAAAAGTATAAGGGGGCAGCAGAGTATGAGATGGTTAGCTAGCATCAGCTACTCCATGGACATGAATTTGAGCAAACACTGAGAGACAGTGGAGAACAGAGGAGCCTGTCATGCTGCAGCCCACTGGAGAACTGAACTTAGCAACTGAAGAACAAAAACCAGCACCCTGTATGTCCGCTTTCTCCTCTAGTCTTAGGCCTCTTGAAAGCAGGGTAATGTCTTATTTCTCTTCTACCTCCAGTGTCTACCACGTGCTGCTGCTGCTAAGTTGCTTCAGTTGTGTCCGACTCTGTGCGACCCCGTAGACGGCAGCCCACCAGGCTCCCCCGTCCCTGGGATTCTCCAGGTAAGAACACTGGAGTGGGTTGCCATTTCCTTCTCCAATGCATGAAGGTGAAAAGAGAAAGTGAAGTCACTCAGTCGTGTCTGGCTCTTAGCGACCACGTGCTAGTCTCTCCCAATCAGCCTGTAAATGAATCCAGATCCCCTGCATAGAAACACCATTTAGTGTTTTTAGATAAGAGTTAGGAGAGATGCCTCTGATGGCATGCCTGCCTGCTTTTTAACAATAATAGCTCATATTTACCTGAAAGACTTATCCTATTTATAAATATGATCTCTTTTAACTTTTAAAAAAAGGCTCAAGCTCCCCAAAGGCAAGGCAGTTTTACTTTTTAAAAAATAATTTTATTTATCCTTTTTTGGCCATGTCGGGTCTTCGTTGCTGCTCAAGCTTTCTCTAGTTGCAATGATTGGGGGCTGGTCTTCGTTGCAGTGTGTGGGCTTATCTTTGCAGTTGCTTCTCTTGTTGCAGAACAAAGGCTCTAAGACACAGGCTCAATAGTTGTGGCACGCGGGCTTAGTTACTCCGTGGCTTGCGGGATCTTCCCCAGCCAGCGACTGAACCTGCATCTCCCGCACTGGCAGGTGAATTCTTTACCACTGAGCCACCAGGGAGCTCTCTTTTAAGCTTTGTGTGTGTGTGTGCACAGTTGCTCAGTCATGTCCAACTCTTTGCAACACCATGGACTGTAGCCCACCAGGTTCTTCTGTCCATGGGATTCTCCAGGCAAGAATATGGGCTTCTCATGCCCTCCTCCATCGGATCTCCCTGACCCAGGGATCGAACCGAAGTCTCTGTCATCTCTTGCACTGGCAGTTGAATTGTTTACCACTGAGCCACCTGGAAAGCCTCTTTTAACCTCTGCACTTGTGGAATAGGTACTAATACTATCCTCATGAACAGGAGAAATTGAGGCAAACAGAGTAATTTCCCCAAGATCATCCAATCCCCAGGTGGCCCAGCAGGGATGGAAGTGGGTCTGCTGGATTCCAGAGCTCCAAGCCCTTAAACAGTACTCCCTGATGGATTGGGGCAGTTCAGAGAGATAAGTTTGATTGGTAGGCCATTTCCAGAAGAGGATTCAGCTTGAAATCAGGTTTAGAATTAGGAATGAGATGATAAGATAAACTGACTTGAAATAAGCTGTGATGGACTTGCAAGCTAGTGATTATGATTGAGAATGTACTGGAAGCCAAGGAAAATTATTGATTTTTTAAGAAAGCCCCTATAAGTGGATGAAAGAGATCATTGTTAAACCCACAGGTAAAATGTAAACAGAAACATTTCTCTGTGTGTTTTTTTCTGACCTTAGAGTAAGCTTTACTTTGCAGCTCTCTTTTTTCTATATTTTTCATATTACATGCACAATATATCCTTCTTTTAAGGTTTGGTTCAGTTCAGTTCTCTCGCTCAGTCGTGTCTGACTCTTTGCGACCCCATGAATCGCAGCACGCCAGGCCTCCCTGTCCATCACCAACTCCCGGAGTTCACTCAGACTCACGTCCATCGAGTCAGTGATGCCATCCAGCCATCTCATCCTCTGTCGTCCCCTTCTCCTCCTGCCCCCAATCCCTCCCAGCATCAGAGTCTTTTCCCATGAGTCAACTCTTCGCATGAGATGGCCAAAGTACTGGAGTTTCAGCTTTAGCATCATTAATTCCAAAGAACACCCAGCGCTGATCTCCTTCAGAATGGACTGGTTGGATCTCCTTGCAGTCCAAGGGACACTCAAGAGTCTTCTCCAACACCACAGTTCAAAAGCATCAATTCTTCAGCGCTCAGCCTTCTTCACAGTCCTACTCTCACATCCGTACATGACCACTGGAAAAACCACAGCCTTGACTAGATGGACCTTAGTCGGCAAAGTAATGTCTCTGCTTTTGAATATGCTATCTAGGTTGGTCATAACTTTTCTTCCAAGGAGTGTCTTTTAATTTCATGGCTGCAGTCACCATCTGCAGTGATTTTGGAGCCCAAAAAAATAAAGTCTGACACTGTTTCCACTGTTTCCCCATCTATTTCCCATGAAGTGATGGGACTGGATGCCATGATCTTCGTTTTCTGAATGTCGAGCTTTAAGCCATCTTTTTCACTCTCCTCTTTCACTTTCATAAAGAGGCTTTTTAGCTCCTCTTCACTTTCTGCCATAAGGGTGGTGTCATCTGCATGTCTGAGGTTATTGATATTTCTCCTGGCAACCTTGATTCCAGCTTGTGTTTCTTCCAGTCCAGCATTTCTCATGATGTACTCTGCATAGAAGTTAAATAAGCAGGGTGACAATATACAGCCTTGACGCACTCCTTTTCCTATTTGGAACGAGTCTGTTGTTCCATGTCCAGTTCTAACTGTTGCTTCCTTAGCTGCATACAGGTTTCTCAAGAGGCAGGTCAGGTGGTCTGGTATTCCCATCTCTTTCAGAATTTTCCACAGTTAACAGTCAAAGGCTTTGGCATAGTCAATAAAGCAGAAATAGATGTTTTTCTGGAACTCTCTTGCTGTTTCCATGATCCAGAGAATGTTGGCAATTTGATCTCTGGTTCCTCTGCCTTTTCTAAACCAGCTTGAACATCTGGAAGTTCACGGTCCACGTATTGCTGAAGCCTGGCTTGGAGAATTTTGAGCATTACTTTACTAGCATGTGAGATGAGTGCAATTGTGCGGTAGTTTGAGCATTCTTTGGCATTGCCTTTCTTTGGGATTGAAATGAAAACTGACCTTTTCCAGTCCTGTGTCCACTGCTGAGTTTTCCAAATTTGCTGGCATATTGAGTGCAGCACTTTGACAGCATCATCTTTCAGGATTTGAAATAGCTCCACTGGAATTCCATCACCTCCACTAGCTTTGTTTGTAGTGATGCTTTCTAAGGCCCACTTGACTTCACATTCCAGGATGTCTGGCTCTAGGTGAGTGATCACACCATCATGATTATCTGGGTAGTGAAGATCTTTTTTGTACAGTTCTTCTGTGTATTCTTGCCACCTCTTCTTAATATCTTCTGCTTCTGTTAGGTCCATACCATTTCTGTCCTTTATTGAGCCCATCTTTGCATGAAATGTTCCCTTGGTATCTCTAATTTTCTTGAAGAGATCTCTAGTCTTTCCCATTCTGTTCTTTCCCTCTATTTCTTTGCATTGATCGCTGAAGAAGGCTTTCTTATCTCTTCTTGCTATTCTTTGGAACTCTGCATTCAGATGCTTATATCTTTCCTTTTCTCCTTTGCTTTTCACTTCTCTTCTTTTCACAGCTATTTGTAAGGCCTCCCCAGACAGCCATTTTGCTTTTTTGCATTTCTTTTCCATGGGGATGGTCTTGATCCCTGTCTCCTGTACAATGTCACGAACCTCATTCCATAGTTCATCAGGCACTCTATCTATCAGATCTAGGCCCTTAAATCTATTTCGGTTAATTTCTATATTTATACATGAAATGTGTTTGTGTGTATGTGTGCGTAAGTGTGCGCTCAGTTGTGTCCAACTCTTTTTGACCCCATGGAGTGTAGCCACCAGGCAAAAATACTGAAGTGGGTTGCCATGCCCTTCTCCAAGGGATTTTCCTGACGCAGGGATTGAACCTGTGTCTACTGCCTGGCAGGCAGATTCTTTACCATGAGCCATGTGGGGAACCCAAGCATATCAATCAGTTCAGCTCAGTTGCTCAATCGTGTCCAATTCTTTCTGACTCCATGGACTGCAGCACACAAGGCCTCCCTGTCCATCACCAACTCCCGGAGTTTACTCAAGCTCATGTCCATCAAGTCAGTGATGCCATCCAACCATCTCATCCTCTGTCATCCCCTTCTCCTCCCGCCTTCAATCTTTCCCAGCATCAGGGTCTTTTCCAATGAGTCAGCTCTTTGCATCAGGTGGCCAAAGTATTGGAGTTTCAGCTTCTGCATCAGTCCTTCCAATGAATATTCAGGACTGATTTCCTTTAGGATGTACTGGTTTGATCTCCTTGCAGTCGAAGGAACTCTCAAGAGTCTTCTCCAACACCACAGTTCAAAAGCATCAATTCTTCTGCACTCAGCTTTCTTTACAGTCCAACTCACATCCATACATGACTACTGGAAAAACCATAGCCTTGACTAGACGGATGATTCTAAAAGATGATGCTGTGAAAGTGCTGCACTCAATATGTCAGCAAATTTGGAAAACTCAGCAGTGGACACAGGACTGGAAAAGGTCAGTTTTCATTCCAATCCCTAAGAAAGGCAATGCCAAAGAATGCTCAAACTACCGCACCATTGCACTCATCTCACACGCTAGTAAACTAATGCTCAAAATTCTCCAAGCCAGGCTTCAGCAATACATGAACCGTGAACTTCCGGATGTTCAAGCTGGTTTTAGAAAAGGCAGAGGAACCAGAGATCAAATTGCCAACATCCACTGGATCATCAAAAAATCAAGAGAGTTCCAGAAAAACATCTATTTCTGCTTTATTGACTATGCCAAAGCCTTTGACTGTGTGGATCACAATAAACTGTGGAAAATTCTGAAAGAGATGGGAATACCAGACCACCTGACCTGCCTCTTAAGAAACCTGTATACAGGTCAGGAAGCAACTGTTAGAACTGGGCATGGAACAACAGATTGGTTCCAAACTAGGAAAGGAGTACGTCAAGGCTGTATGTTGTCACCCTGCTTATTTAACTTCTATGCAGAGTACATCATGAGAAACGCTGGGCTAGAGGAAGCACAAGCTGGAATCAAGATTGCCGGGAGAAATATCAATAACCTCAGATATGCAGATGACACCACCCTTATGACAGAAAGTAAAGAACTAAAAAACCTCTTGATGAAAGTGAAAGAAGAGAGTGAAAAAGATGGCTTAAAGCTCAAAATTCAGAAAATTAAGATCATGGCATTTGGTGCCATCACTTCATGGCAAATAGATGGGGAAACAGTGGCGGATTTTATTTTTGGGGGCTCCAAAATCACTGCAGATGGTAATTGCAGCCATGAAATTTAAAGACGCTTACTCCTTGGAAGGAAAGTTATGACCAACCTAGATAGCATATTCAAAAGCAGAGACATTACTTTGCCAGCAAAGGTCCGTCTAGTCAAGACTATGGTTTTTCCAGTAGTCATGTATGAATGTGAGTTGGACTATAAAGAAAGCTGAGCACCGAAGAATTGATGCTTTTGAACTGTGGTGTTGGAGAAGACTCTTGAGAGTCCCTTGGACTGCAAGGAGATCCAACCAGTCCATCCTAAGGGAGATCAATCCTGAGTCTTCATTGGAGGGACTGATGTTGAAGCTGTAACTCCAATACTTTGGCCACCTGTTGTGGAGAGCTGACTCATTTTAAAAGACCCTGCTGCTGGGCAAGATTGAAGTCAGGAGGAGAAGGGGATGACAGAGGATGAGATGATTGGATGGTATCACCGACATAATGGATATAGGTTTGAGTGGATTCCAGGAGTTGGTGATGGACAGGGAGGCCTGGCGTGCTTCGTGCTAGACAGACCTTTGTTCGCAAAGTAATGTTTCTGCTTTTTAATATGCTGTCTAGCTTGGTAATAATTTTTCTTCCAAGAAATAAGCATCTTTTAATGTCATGGCTGCAGTCATCATCTGCAGTGATTTTGGAGCTGAAAAAAATAAAGTCTGCCACTGTTTCCCCATCTATTTGTCATGGAGTGATGGGGCCGGATGCCATGAACATAGTTTTCTGAATGTTGAGCTGTAAGCCAACTTCTTCACTCTCCTCTTTCACTTTCATCAAAAGGCTCTTTAGTTCTTCTTCACTTTCTGCCATAAGGGTGGTGTCATCTGCATACTTTTTGTTATATCAAAATCAATGTTTAGGAAGTTCCCTGGTGGTCTAGTATTAGGATTTGGTATTTTCACTGCCATGGCCTGGGTTCAATCTTTGGTCAGGGAACTGAGATTCCATAAAGCTGAGTGGCAAGGCCAATAAAAGAGAAATGAACTAAAAGTCAGTCTTTACATTATTATGACCGAGCAAATGTTTACAGACAAGCCAAGTAGTGTTGACAATCATACCTCCTTTTTCACCTAATCTGCATTTTTCCTTTGTTAAAAACTGCCATGTTTTTTCATTTGCCTATTTGTCTGTAAAATCATCCAAATTACCCCAAGCATTTTGATACCCCTGTCATCCTCATGAGGCTTCCCAGGTGACCTTAATGATAAAGAACCCACCGGCCGTTGCAGGCGACATAAGAGATGTAGGTTCGATCCCTGGGTCAGGAAGATCCCCTGGAGGAGGGCATGGCGACCCACTCCAGTATCTTCCCTGGTGAATCCTATGGACAGAGGAGCCTGGTGTCCATGAGGTTGCAAAGAGATGGACATGACTGAAGCGACTGAGCATGCACGCACACATGTCATCTACATATAATCAACCATATCTCTCAAATATTCATACATGCCATTTCCATAATTTTCCAGATCTCTCCCAAAATCTTCCTTTGTGTGCTTGACTAGGCAGAATATTCTCTGGCGCCATACACCGCTGCCAATTTTAGAATTCCTAGAGTTTATTTTTATATGTCATTAAAATGTTAAAACAAAACAAAAAGCCACTGATGCATATACACTATCCTTTCTAAAGGTTTTTTTTTGCATAATAAATTCCTATTTGAATTTTATAAAGTAATCTACTAACTATTTTAAATCCTGGAAAACATAGAGAATGAACCAAGCATTGTTGTGCCATTCTGCTTTTCCTATGCTAAACGAATCCTTGGGTAACGAAATGCAGATAAGGAAAAATTCCTCTTTATGGAGCTCTTCCAGATAATAAGTGGAGAAAGAATCTTTGAAATAAAATACCACCTTTTGTATTTTTAAAATTAATTTTTATTGGAATATAGTTGTTTTACAATGTTGCATTGGTTTCTACTCTACAAACAAAGTGAATCAGCTCTATGTATACATATATCCCTTCTTTGGGGGGTTTTCTTCCCATTTAAGTCACCACAGAGCCCTGATTAGAGTTCCCTGAGCTATACAGTGGATTCCCTTTAGTTATCTATTTTGTGAAGTGAAGTGTTAGTCACTCAGTCAGGTCCAGCTCTCTGTGACCCCACGGACTGTAGATTGCCGGGCTCCTCTGTCCCTGGCATTCTCCAGGCAAGAATACTGGGATAGGTAGCCATTCCCATCTCCAGGGGATCTTCCCAATCCAGGGATCGAACTCTTATCTCCTGCATTATCAGGTGAATTCTTTACCACTGAGCCATCAGGGAAGCCTCTATCTATTTTACACATAGTATCAACAGTGTATGTATATCAGTCCCAGTCTTCCGGTTCATCCCACTCTCTTCTTCCCCTGGTGTCCATACATTTACTCTCTATTTCTGCTCTTCAAATAGGATCATCTACACCATTTGTCTTGATTCCACATAGGCACATCAATACACAATATTTGTTTTTCTCTTTCTGACTTCACTCTCTATGGCGGTCTCTAGGTTCATCCATGTCTTTATAAATGATCCAGTTTCATTTCTTTTTATGGCTGAGTAATATTTCATTATATACATGGACCACATCTTTAGTCATTCCTCTGTCGATGGACATCTAGGTTTCTTGCATGTCTTGGCTACTGTAAACAGTGCTGCAATGAACATTGGGGGACACATATCTTTTTGAGTTCTGTTTTTCTCCGCGTGTATGTCCAGTAGTGGGATTTCTGGGTTGTATGCTAGTTCTTCATGGCAAATAAAAGTGGAAAAGGTGGAAGGAGTGACAGATTTTCTCCTCTGGGGCTCTGGATTGTTCAATGTTAAAATCACTGGATTGTTCATGCAACCCTGAAATTCGAAGACGATTGCTTCTTGGCTGGAAAGTTATGACAAACCCTGATAGTGTGCTAAAAAGCAAAGACATCACTTCACCGACAAAGGTCCATGTAGTCAAGGCTATGGTCTTTCCAGGAGTTATGTACAGATGTGAGAGCTGGACCATAAAGAAGACTGAGTGCTGAAGAATTGATGCTTTTGAGCTGTGGTGTTGGAGAAGACTCTTGAGAGTCCCTTGGACTGCAAGGAGATCCAACCAGTCAATCTTGGAGGAAATCAATCCTGAATACTCTTTGGAAGGACTGATGCTGAAGCTCCAATACTTTGATCACCTGATGCAAAGATCTGACTCACTGGAAAAGACCCTGATGTTTGGAAAGACTTAAAGCAGGAGAAGAGGGTGACAGAGGATGAGATGGTTGGATGGCATCACTGATTCAATGGACATGAGTTTGGGCAAACTCTGGGAGATGGTGAGGGACAGGGAGTCCTGGCATGCTGCAGTCCACGGGGTCGTGAAGAGTCAGACAATGTAAAATTGTTTTACATCACTAAATTTGGTGACTGCGGCAGTTTTACTTTCAGGTTTGATTTTGTTTGTTCGTTAGCTGCGCTGGGTCTTTGTTGCTGCACTTAGGCTTTTTCTAGTTGCGGTGAGCGGGAGCTACTCTTTAATTGGGATGTACAGGCTTCTCATTACAGTAGCTTCTCTTGTTGTGGAGCACAAGCTCTAGGTGCGCAGGCTCAGTGCACAGGCTTAGTTGCCCTGTGGTGGGTGGAAGCTTCCCAGACCATGGACCTTAACCACTGGACCACAAGAGAAGTCTCTGCATGCTTTTATATGTTTAAAATTCTCTATAATAAAAAGTGTAAAAAATGTAACCTAGAGATAGTTATGCCCCAAATCAAATGAAAATTCTCATAAAGGGTAAGGCCATAGCTTATCCTTTTACTAACGTGGCTGTGGTGATTTTAAAGACATAGCCTCAAAATTCTTTGATAGTTTTCCCATTAAGTGGTAGCCTCTATGTCTATGCCTTTTGAATCTAGTGAATTTGTCACTGTTTTGCCCCATAATACCCAAAAGAAGTGATAGTATGCAACTTTTGAGGTTGGGTCATAAAAGGGGCTGCAGCTTCCTCCTGGTTCTCTTGGAACATGGCTCCGCCGGAAGTCAGCCACCAATGAAGTAGTCTGAAAACCTTGAGACCATCTTGCTGGAGAGTTCATGTGCAAATGGTTCAGGACCTAACTGAGCTCCCAGACGACTGCCTGCAGCAACTGCCAGACATGTGAGCGAGCCATCTTTCATGTCCGACCCAATCAGGTCTTCAGATGACTTCAGTCCCAGCCCAAAGTTAACTGCATCCAAGCGAGAGAGCCTGAGATAAAAGTGCCCCCTAGAGCTCTCGTCAGCTTCCCGACTCACAGAGTCACAAGCAAAAGCAAATGATTGTTGTTTTACATCACTAAATTTGAGGGTAATTTATTATATAGCAACTGTAACTGAAACTCTAATCAGGCAGAAGAACCAAAATTAAGGATACCCAGAACAATAAAACTGCCTTTCATTTTTTGAAAACGTAAGTACTGTGTCTGATTTTAATGACTTATGGAAAGTTTTTGCTTATGATTGAGGTATAAGAAGCAACTTAAGTCACTTCTAATAGTCCTTCTAGTTCTAATATTTTCTAATCAATAACAAAAAATGGAATTTTTTACATTATACATCCAAATTTTCACTTATATGCAAACTAACTTTCATTTAAACAGCATCATTTATTAAAAATGTGAACAAATATTTGACTCAAGCACAATTGCTAAGTGCTGGGCACTGTTCTTACATCATCTAAGGAAATTTGGCTTTTTTTAAAATTGAGGTAGAGTTGACATATTATGTTAATTTCATGGGCAGAGAAAAGTGATTTGGTTATACATATATATTATATATCTATATTCATTTCTTTTCCAATTCTTCTGCAATATAGGATATCACAAAACATTGCATATTGTTCCTTATGCTGTACAATAAATTCTTGTTGTTTATCTATTTTATTTTAGATTTGTTTTTTATGCACTCATTTTTTAAAAGATTTTTTTGAGGTGGAGCATTTTTAAATTCTTTATTGAATTTTTAAAATATTACTTCTGTTTTATGTTTTGTTTTTTGACCATGAGGCATGTGGGATCTTAGCTTTCTGACCAGGGATCAAACTCTCACACCCTGCATTGGAAGATGAAGTCTTAACCACACTAGGGAAGTCCCTCTATTTTTTATATGATATTGTATATCTGTTAATCCTATACTCTTAATTTACCCACACACCCCACTTCCTAAGGGAACTTGTTGATCCAAATTTAGGTATAACTGAATCACTTTGCTGTACACTGGAAACTAACACAACATTGTAAATCAACTATACTTCAGTAAAAAATTTTAAAACACACACACAGAGAACAAATTTAGGCATGGCATAAGTAGAGACACTGTCTCACATCCCAGTTGCCCTTCCCCCAACTTCCTTCATGTTTTTGCAGGTTTATGAGACTCGGCACCGAAACACTCTTTTCATGGTTTTTTAATCTTTTCTGAAGAAAGGCCTTTTGATTCAGAAGGTACCATATACAATACTGAACTCTGTTCATTTGGTATATAAATACCAAGGAAATTGGCTTGGGTACATAAATATCGAGGAAGCTGGCATTAAATTCCAGGTAGTTGCATGGCAAAATTGCTACAAAAATAAATAACATTATTATTTTATGCAACACTGTTTAGTAATCTTAGGGTACATTTCTGGACCAACATTTAGAGTTTGGGCTTTGTTCTTAGGCTGGAAATGAGAAGAGCTAAATGAAATGACAAATTAATATCTTCTTTGCTTAGGAAAAATGATGAAAATATGAGAAATTAATTTGAATTTTAAAGAAATGTCCAAGGTGCACCTGGGCTCCAGTTCAAAAATTTTGTTTGCTTACTG
Source organism: Oryx dammah (assembly GCF_014754425.2). Lineage (NCBI taxonomy): Eukaryota > Metazoa > Chordata > Mammalia > Artiodactyla > Bovidae > Oryx > Oryx dammah. The sequence goes on along the minus strand of NW_024070192.1, from coordinate 51,684,105 downwards.
TGGTTTCATTATAAAATAACCCACTAATTTTATAATGTTAATTCAGTGTGCATATGTGTGTGTGTGTGTATATATGTATGTGTGTGTTTGTATATATCTATCCATAAATTTTTTTTCATTACAAACATATCTATAATATGTAAGTGAATCCGTATGGTTAATTTGCTCTGTTTTCTGCAAGGTAAATTAAAAGTCAGATTCATTCTAAATAAATTAGTGCTGTACTTAGGAGTAGGTTAGGAGTTGGAGATTTAACTTCATCTCCTTCTGGAGTTGATAGTATTGTTGGTATCTCCCAAATTTATATCTCCTACCCAGACTTCCCCTTAACTGAGCCCCAGATTTATATATTCAACAACCTGCTTGATATTTCAATTTGGTTTCAAGCTACATAAACTAATTTTAACTACCTAGGGAAAAGGAAATTTTATGGAAAGCTGAGAGGATGTAACAGAAGAGATCGAGAAGGCTGAAGAAGACAGGAAGGAGGCTGGCAATTCCAGAATGTCTTGGTAGAAGGATCTGCTCAACTATCTCCCCTTAAGGTTTCTTCCATCTCTGGGTCACTCCATAGAAGATTAAAAGCCCTGAAGAGACTTTGGTTGGCCCCAACTTGAGGCATCTGACAGCTCTTTTTAGTTGATCCAGTGTGATCAGATTTGCAAAGGTGTAAAATTTACCAAGACTCGTTGTTGATATAGATGTTCTCATATGCAACTGTTGCAAGTAAGTTGCCTTGGCTTTTTCTGGAGGCTGATAGTACCCTAAGATATAATATATACATATATTCTTCAGGACACACTCTTTAATCAAGACAGTTCACAAGGTAGAATTTTTCTAAGAGAAAAAAATTATGATGTTTCATATTTGTTTACATAGACACATGTCCATTATGTACTGTTATGAAAAAGAGCAAGTCATAAATAGTATGTACAGTATGACCTTATTTTTTTAAAATAAGTATATACATATATGCAAGTTTAAAAGTTTTAAATTGATATATAATTGAAACATAATATTAAGTGTTTCAGGTATGCAGCATATATATATATTTTTAAAAAGTTTAAATAAACATAGAACACACAACCAGGTATGTTTTCACTGGGATAATCAGAAAAGACAATAAACTTATTTTAAAACAGGGCGTTACTAAGTAAAAGTAGAGACAGTGTTACTTAAATGTGCTTGCAGGTGAGTTGGAAAAACACTGTTGTGTTTCTCCTTGATTCTCCCACTATTACCATACAATGCATCTGACACCAAATGTGTGGGTTTTCTACACATCAGCAACTTCCAATACCAGTTGAGTGTGCTACAATCCGATTCAGTTCTGACACCATTTACCTGGAGTTTCCTTAACCCATTTGATCCCCAGGGTAAGGGCTCAATCACACTGTTTGACTGAGATTGCAGATGCTAATCTCGTGTCAGATAATTACCTGTACTTCTGACCCACCGGCTATAAATCAGTGTTCCTCTGCTCCCCTCCTTGGGTTCAATAATTTTCAAGAATAGAACTTCTCTGGTGGTCCAGTGGTGAAGAATCTGCCAATACAAGGGGCACTGGTTTGATCCTTGGTTGGGCAAGTAAAATCCCACATGCCTTGCAGCAACTAAACCTATGCACCACAACTACTGAGCCCTCTCTAGAGCCTGTGCCCCACAACGAGAGAAGCCACCGCATGAGAGGCCCACACACTGCAACTAAAGACGAACTCCCACTCGTCACAGCTGGAGAAAGTCCACTCACAGCAGCAAAGAACCCGTGCGCCGCAAAGAACACCCAGTGCAGCCAAATGCAAGAAGCAAAAAGCCAGAAAGCAAGAGTGGTCACAGAACTCAGGGAAACTCTTATGTATACTGGTTTATTATAAAGAACTCCAGCTGCAGAGACACATAGAATGCAGTCTGGAAGTGTCCCAAGCGTAGGAGCTTCTGTTCCTGGCGAACTGGGTAAAGCAAACTCTTGGCATGTAGATGTGCTTACCAACCCAGAAGCTCTCAGATCCCAGTATGATTGGGATGTTTATAAAGGCTTCTTTACATAGCCATGATTGATCATTTGTTCCATTTCCAGCCTCTCCCCTTCTCTGTAGAAAGGCAGGAGGAGGGAACTGGAATTTTCAAGCTTCTATTCACAGCATGTTCTTTCTGGGGAGCCAAGCTCCATCTAGAAGCCCACCAAGAATCACCTCATTAGAACAAAAAACATCTCTATCAACCAGGAAATTTTAAAGGATTTGGAAGATTGGTGTCAGATTCTCCTATCACTAAGGAAATTAAAAAGATCTTAGGAGCTCTATCCCAGGAATCAGGAGCAGAGACCAATATGTATATGTATATGTTTCTTCTTATTGTTACACAGTTGATTATTTCCATAAAGTGGTATCTCGGCCATTCCTGGTGTTACTGTGGACAAGAATCCGCCGGCCACTGCAGGAGACATAAGTTCGATCCCTGGTCAGGGAAGATTTCACGTGTTACAGAGCAATGAAGCTCATCCGCCATAACTACTGAGCCCTGGGGGCCACGACTACTGAGCCTGCGTGCTGCAAACACTGAAGCCCGAATGTCAGAGAGCCTGCGCTCCGCATCAAGAGAGGCCACTGCAACAAGAAGCTCGTGCGCCTCAATGAAGAGGAGCCCCCACTTGCCACAAATGGAGAAAGCCTGCACTCAGAAACAGAGAACCAGTGCAACCAAGTAAATAAATAATTCAAAAAGTGATATCTCACAGTTAACTTCTTAATACACCCTCCAAGATTTTAATTGTCATGATACTACCTTGCTAAAAATAGTAGCATCAGTGATAATAATAATGAACATTCATGGAGTGCCGGGCACTATGTTAAAATCTTTCTATGCGTTATCTTCCCCTTCGTGGAAAACAACCTTGTCATGATGAAGGGGCTTGCGTGAGCCATGCCATGCCATGCCATGCAGGGTCACTCAGGACGGACAGGTCATAATCTTTCAAGCTAGGCTTTAGCAGTACTTGAAGAGTTCTGACAAAACATGGTCCACTGGAGAAGCAAATGGCAACCCACTTCAGTATTCTTCTTTGGAGAAACCCATGAACAGTATGAAAAGGCAAAAAGATATGATACCAGAAGATGAGCCCCCCAGATTGAAAGGTGTCCAATATAATACTGGGGAAGAGCGGAGGACAATTACTAATAACTCCAGTATGTCAGCAAATTTGGAAAACTCAGCAGTGGCCACAGAGCTGAAAAAGGTCCGTTTTCATTCCAAATCTCAAAGAAGGGCAATGCCAAACCATGTGCAAACTACCAGAGAAATGCACTCATTTTACATGCTAGCAAGTTTATGTTCAAAATCTTTCAAGCTAGCAGTACCTGGAGTACCAAAATCTTTCAAGCTTTAGCAGTACCTGAACTGGGAACTTCCAAAGTCCAAGCTGGGTTTCGAAAAGGCAGAGGAATCAGGGATCAAATTGCCAACATTCATTGGCTAATGGAGACAGCAAAGGAATTCCAGAAAAACATCTAATTCTGCTTCACTGACTAAAGCCTTTTTACTGCATGAATCACAACAAACTGTGGAAAATTCTTAAACAGATGGGAATATCAGACCACCTTACCTGTCCCCTGAGAAACCTGTATGGGAGTCAAGAAGCAATAGTTAGTACCTTACATGGAACAATAAACTGGAAAAGAGTATGATAAGCCTGTATATTGTCATTCTACTTATTTCACTTATATGCAGAGTACATCAAGCGAAATGCCAGGCTGGTGAATCACAAGCTGGAATCAAGATTGCTGGGAGAAATATTGGCAACTTCAAAAATGCAGATACTATCACTCTAATGGCAGAAAGTGAAGAAGAACTAAAGAGTCTCTTGATGAGGGTCAAAGAGGAGAGTGAAAAAGCTGGGTTAAAACTCAACATTCAAAAAACTAAAATCATGGCATCCAGTCCCATCATTTTATGGCAAATAGAAGGGGAAAAAGAGGAAGCAGTGACAGACTGTATTTACTTGAGGTCCAGAATCACTGCAAATGGTGACTGCAGCCATGAAGTTAAAAGATGCTTGTTCTTTGGAAGGAAAGCTATGACAAACATAGACAGTGTGTTAAAGATCAGAGACATCATTTTGCTGACAAAGGTCCATATAGTCAAAGCTATGGTTTTTCTAGCGGTCATGTATGGATGTCAGAGTTGGTCCATATAGCAGGCTGAGCACTGAGTTTATGCTTTTGAACTGTGGTTCTGGAGAAGACTCCTGAGAGTTCCCTGGACTGCAAGGAGATCAAACCCGTCAATCCTAAAGGAAATCAACCCTGAATATTCATTGGAAGGACTGTTGCTGAAGTTGAGGCTCCAATACTTTGGCCACCTGATGTGAAGAGCGACTCATTGGAAAAGACCCTGATGCTGGGAAAGATTGAAGGCAAAAGGAGAAGATGGCAGAGGATGAGATAGTATCCGCTACTCAATGGACATGAATTTGAGCAAACTCCGGCAGATAGTGGAGGGCAGGAGCATCTGGCATGCTGTGGTCCACGGGATCGCAGAGAGTCAGGCAGAACTTGGCAACAGAACAACAACAATCGCATTATCTTATCCAAAGCTCCCCACAGCCTTAGGAGGTTGATATTGTTCGTGGCCCCATTTCACAAATGAGGAAACAAAGACTTTCAATCAAGTCAGTGGAAAGTCCCAGACTGCCACCCAAGTATATTTAAGTCAGCCCTGTGCTTTTAATCTCTAAGCTATGACTAGGAAATTAAGTCTAAGCAAGATCATTTATTTATTTATGCCATTGCCTTGCTTCAGAAAGGATTTCAGGCATCTAGTTAAGTAACTTGTCCAAGATTACCCAGACAGTAAGTGGCAGAGCCAGGAATCAAATCTCTTTCTCACACAAACTATATCAACTGAGATAACACAGATGGAGACCCACATCATATATTTCCTCATAGCCATGAGAAGGGGAAGTGGGGACATTTTCTTTGGCTTTCATTTTCATTCTGGTTGACTCTGTTCTCAGCGTTAGGGTTCCTTGCTGTGGCTTTTGAGAAAGGATGAACAGAAGAAGAGGGATTCAGGGATAACAGGTCTGGGCAGTAAGAACATGGGCCGCCCGTGGTGCGCAAATGGAAAGGCCTCAGATATTGTGAGAAATGTGCCTGGTACAGGGCAGGCGACATAGCTTAATAAATAAACGGAGTTCAGGAGGAAGGGGAAGAAAGAGGAAAGAGAGGGTGAAGTGAACAGACGAGGAAGAACAGGGAAGCCAAGTATTAGAGGAAGTAGGGGGAAGGCAAAGGGGATGGGGAGGGGAACACGTACCTGTTGAAGAGTGAGAATAAGAATAAGAATTGAATTTTGTGTACAAGGTTTTGCAGAAGAAAAGTATCAAAGGTAAATACCACCAAAATGGCTGTTAGGAAAAAAAAAAAACACAACACCGCATATCCTAAAGTATTTCAAATTAGGGACAGTCCCTTCAAGTCTGAGTAACAGTGTCATCAATTCCTCTCAGTCCTTTCTTTTTGAATGTAGCATTATCCTTCCTTAGCCAAATACTTAATCCATCTATCTGGGCTCCAAAGACCCAATCCAAACAGGATTGCCTGGAAAAAAATGGTCTTTTCTTGGGCATTCCCTGGCAATCCAGTGGTTAGGATTCAGCGCTTTCACAGCTGGGGCCTGGGTTTAATACCGCTCAGGGAACTAAGACCCCACAGGCTTCATGGCAAAAATAAAAAGTCTTTTCTTGGCAATCACTTGAAAAAACAAATAGGATGAAACATACACTCATATTTTGGTATGTGCCTAAAAAGTGGAACATTTATTTGCTCTCAGTTTGAATTATTATAAAAACATTGCAGAACTTGTTCTTAATCTTTTTTTTTTTTTTTTAAACGAAGGAGCCTGTCTCAATTTAGTATCCTTAACCAAATATGCTTTAGTCTCAGGGCAAGAACTGGCTATAAAGAAAATATAACTCTTTTAAGAGCAGCTCTTTAGCCCTGGCTGTCCACTGAAAACTAACTACGGAGGCAAGATGCATTTGAAATTCTTCTCATTAAGAACCATGATGTTTTACTTAAGTTGGACTTGGTCACTCTGGATAATGTGAAACAGAAGTTACTTATTGAGAGGCAAGGACAGGAAGAGGAAATGGCTGACCGGTAACTAGAGTTCTCCAAAGGTGATAGGTACATTTATTAATCTCCTGGGACCTATATTCAGCTAGCAACTTGATCTGACTAGCATGTGTGTTGAGTAATGTTTAAATCATTAGCGTGCATACATACAGACTTAACATCACAGGAATTTATTTCCTCCCCCTGCCCTTCTCTCTAGACATTTCCTTTTCTTCCTAAACTACGCAAACAACATTCAAAAACAGCAAGCCAATTCAGACTTGTTGGGTAGACTCTCACGGAATATTGATCATGAGAACTTCTCTTTTTTTTCCACCAGACATGGACAAAGAGTTCTCTGTTGTAAGTAAATTAATCTCAGGCAAAGAAATTTCCACATCTTGAGTTTAGTTTGGAATTTTTCCTTCTTTTTTCAATGGTGACTTAATGTATATATTTTATTTTTAAATATAGGTAATTAAATAGATATATATTTTGAAAGGTTTATTCAGGGAGAACACACATATAGACAGAGGGTAGGCCATCTCAGAAGGTGAGGGAAGCATGTATTATATATATTTTAATTTGGAGTATAGTTGCTTTACAATGTTGTGTTAGTTTCTGCTGGACAACAGCGCGAGTCAGCTTTAAGTATACATATATCCCCTCCCTCTTGAGCCTCCTTCCACTACCCTGTATTATATATTTTTTAATGTAAGCAAGCTACTTTTGTTTTAAGGATTTAAAAAAAAATAAGATAATTGAAGGAGCTGCAAATTTAACAAAGTAAACAGCAAAATCATGAGGTTCTCGAACTGTATGTGACAGAAAATGTTTCATAATAGCCAGTGGCTAAAAGCCTGACCTAAATTAAATTTAATCCTTCATTGATTACTTTGTAAAACCTCAGGTCTAACACAAACAATAGCCCTGACACTCTAATGCAACAGAGGCACTAATATATTAGACTTTAATGCCCAGTAAAATGATATGAGATGTAAAAGATCTGTTCTCTGATACTATTTTTAAAAATTGTGATGTTCTCAGCTCTGAGAACCCCTGAAAGAAAAATGACTCATTTTGTAAATGCATTTTTGTAAGCGAAGTGGATTTTAAATTTAATGGTGACATTTAGTCATTATAAAGCAGACAATTTCATGAAGAGTAATTTGATATTTATAACAGCGTCATTGTCGATTAAATTTGTAAAGAGTAAAAGTGAATCAAAAGTCCTCGATGAGCAAAGAAAGAGAAGTGGAAACTGTAATGGGGTTGTCAGCTGTTAAGGGAGAAGAAAACCAAAGGAAGGTTGTAGTTGTAGTTGTTCATTTTTAATTCCATTGATCTTTAGGTGTGTATCGTGATAGAACCAAAGGCCGCAAGAACTAGGTAAATGTATAAAAATTCAGATTACTTGATGGCCAAATCTTCTTGTGGATTTCATTGTCTCTCTTATTTTTCTCTTTGACTTACTCATCTAATAGACTAGTTTCTCTTCTGCAAAGGTTTCCTCAAGATTATGTTTTGTAGCAATTTTTGGTTGGTGATCCCTCCTTGAATGACAGTTGTTTACTACATTCTAAAAAAGCCACAAAGAAGGAGTGTTTCCATTGTCCTTTAGTTACACATTCCTGTCTATTCAAATTGTGAACCAACTTGCTTTTTTGTTCCTTGTAGGCTATGGCCTCATATGCTCTGTACTACCTCCTGAGGACAATGCAGGTATTGTAAATGTCGGAAACATATGTAAGTAATCAAACTCCATTGTATCAAATATTGTGCCAAGAATGTATTTTTCACACATGGTGTGTTAGTGAAGAAATAAAACTTTGAAAATAAACTGTTTTCTATTATGTAGAAAATGGTAGGTGCCCCAGGGCAAAACTTAATTGATACTTAGGCATAACCTATTGATTTTTAATTGAAAGCTTGTTTATTTTTAAGTGTAAATCTATGAGCTAAACCACATTTTGAGCCTAAGGATTCATGACTGGAATAAGCTTAATGTTGAATTAGCTCTTAGAAAATGTTCTTTCTTACAATAATAGCATTAGCTCCCAAATATATTTTCTTTGGTAGCTTTATTGCACCCCCTCAAAAAATTAGTGACATTTGACAACAACATAAAACATTTACCTTAATTAATAATAGTATGTATTTGAGCATAAAGCATGTTCAATAATTGTTTCCTGAGATCTCAGCATCTGGAAATGCATTCACAATGTCGCCTGACCAGCAAACAAATATTTCATTTTGAGGACTGAAAAGATGAAGCTTTAACCCTTAATTATCAAGCTTATGTTTTACAGAAACTATAGTATATTGCTGTAAGTTCTTTTTTTCCTTTATTTTCTTTGAGAATGTCTGCTTTGAATTTTCATTTATTCCTTGGGGTTTGTGGTTTGGTAAAGCACAGTGGCAAATACATTTACCTAAAAAAATTTTTTTAAGTTTTTTTTTTCTCATGACTCTTTTAACTCCCCAATTGAAATTTTAGAAGATCAAAGGGAAAGTAAGCAATAAATGCTAATTTTTTTTTAAGGATAAAAGAACAGACTGCCTAGCTCATTTACTTCTAATTAAGGCCTGCATGAAACCATAAAAATGGAAATGTGTTTATGTAACCCACTTAAAAGCTAACCAATCCACAGAAAACAGCCCTCACTGGGTGTGTCAACACACAATTTTGTAATATAAGAAAAGAAAAAATGATACAAAAAATAAAGATTCAGTGGCTGGTCTCTTTTCTTAAAACAATTTTCCTCTACTAAAAGCATGAGTACCCAAATGAACTAAGTTAATATCTGCAGATGCTGTTTTGCCTCTAGGTATTAAGATAAAACAATAGTAAACACACTGTGCAAAGAAATTTATTTCTTTTTTCACCCGTAGCTATTTAGCAGTCAGTTGTGTGCCAAACCCTGTGTTCATCGTAGCCAAGGCCCAATACCTAGTAGAATAGGGTGAATTATCAAGTCTCTCTGCTGTGAAATTATATCTTTTAAATTTTATTTATTTATTTATTTACTTATTAGGCTGTGCCTAGTCTCTTAGTTGCAGCATGTGGGTCTAGTTCCCTGACCAGGGATTAAACCCAGGCGCCCTGCACTGGGTCCCGTCTTAGCCACTGGACCACCAGGGAAGTCCCTATAAGTGTATCTTTAGATAGTCTTTCATTTTCAACCCATTGTTTCATTAAAATTCATATTCTTTTAGACATTTTTCTCTCATGTTGAAGGCTAAGTATGATTTTTATTAAAAAGGTGATTTTGTTTACTTATTTTTCAGCTGCACTGCGTGGCTTATGGCCCCTTGGTTCCCCAACCAGGTATAGAACTTGGGCCCCCTGCAGTGAGAGCTCGGAGTCCAGATCACTAGCCTGCCAGAGAATGTCGAGAAAAGGTTAATTTTAGATCTTTCACCATGCTGACTTAATCTGAAAATTGTTGTTCACGTTGTTCCAAGTAAATTATCCTGTATTTTCAGGGCTGAGTTCTGAGATTGTCAGTCCTGTATAAGCCACTGTCTGCTGAGTTATTAAGATATCTGTGAATGTAAGACCCTCTAGGTCAGGGTATCACATTTATTTATTTATGGATGCTCTGGGTATTCATTGTGGTGTGTGGGCTTCTTATTGTGGTAGCTTCTCTAGCTGTGGAACGTGGGGCTGAGAGCATGAGGGCTTCAGTACTTGCAGCACATGGGCTCAGTAGTTGTGGTGCTCGGGCTTAGTTGCTCCCTGGCATGTGGGAGCTTCCCGGACCAAGAATTGAACCCGTGTCCCCTGCAGTGGCAGGTGGATTCTAAGCCACTGGGGACCACCAGGGAAGTCCTCAGTGTATTACTTTGATCAGAGATTTTTTGCCCAACCAAGAGGACTAAATTTGACTTCCATTCAAAATTATAAGTCATTTGGTGGCAATATACACTCTTCTTTCTGGGATATTTGCCTATATCCTTGTCAATGCTAATCCCTCTTTTTGGTATAGAACTTTAGACTTCTTAGCATTTTAATTTTCATAGCTATCCTCCTTCTACCACTTGCAATAGTCTGTTTTTTATTATTCAGACTGGACTTTCTAGATTTTTTCTTTTTAACTTTAGAGTCAGACCCTTATTTTGGCTCCTTGATTTGAATTCTCTAATTCTGGTGAGATAAAGGATTCTCCAGTGTTAAACTAAGATGTCTCCAGGGTAACAGAGCAGAGAAGTGGTAGAATATGCTAAATAGGGCTCTGAGCTATTTCAAATATTATGTGAAAAGCACCCAGGAATAATCAAAAGCACTATAGAATATCAAAGAAAGTACTCTGAATGAACCTATGTTGAAGAAATGAAATGCATGTAAAAGAGCCAACATGCTATCTTTTGTGTAACAAAAAGGGGGAAATAAAAAATATATCCATATTTGATGATATTTGCATGAGAAACAATGGAAGAATAAACAAAAAAATAATAAAAGTTTTTAGCCACAAAGTAAAAGAGCTTAAGGGGGAAAAGGGAAGGTATAGAATATTTTGTATATAACTTTTTATTTAGTGTGACTTTTTAAAAGCAGTATGTTTATTTATTTGGCAACTCCGGGTGTTAGTTGCGGCCTGCTGGGATATTTTTCAATTGCAGCATGCAGGATCTTTAGTGCAGCACGTCTACACTTAGTTGCAGCACGTGGGAGCTAGTTTCCCAACCAAAGGTCGAAACTGAGCCCGCTGCATTGGCAGTACAGAGTCTTAACCACTGGACCACCAGGGAAGTCCCTATTTAGCTTGACTTTCGAAACTAAATACATGAAATGAAAAATTATATTAAAAATTATTTGGAAGACAGGTAGATTGGGATCAGTAGATTGGGATCTATAAAGTTGTCTTTAAGCTCTCTGGGTAGATCCTCATGCCAACTGCTTCTACCAGTCCCATGAATCCTCAGCCTTTTGCTCAGGTACTAAATTCTTGGCCCCTATATTTGATGTAGGTGACAGAAAACCCAACTCAAATTGACCTCAGCAAAAAAGAAATGTATTGACTGCGGTAAGCTAGAAAGTCCAGGCATAGATCTTAAGGCACAGCTTGACTCAAGCATTAAATTAGAAAACACTGGGATCCAGTCCTCAGCTTCTTAACAGAATTAGTTCTGTTCTGCAGTTGCCAACGGAATGGTCCCCGGCCACTACAGGCTATCAACATCACAACCACCAGTTACACTTTTCCTCTAATAGCTCCAATGAAAGGCCCAGAATTGAGTCTTGTGGGTTTTGACTGGCCTGTTTTGAATCATGTGCCCGTATCCCAACCAATCACGGTAAGGTAGGAGAGAGCGTGCCGTCATTGGCTGCGTCTCGGTCACACCCTCCACTGTGGAAGCAGGAACAAGTGGGCTTCATGGGAAGTTCATAAAGAGAGGATTCCGCAAGCTTACACCGAGGTATATTGTCGGGAAGGGTTACTGTTGTTTAATTTTTCTTTTTGGCTGTGCTGGGTCTTCAGTGCTGTGTCCGGGCTTTCTCTAGTTGAGGCGAGCAGGGGGCATTCTCTAGTTGCATTGCACAGGCTTCTCATTGTGGTGGCCCCGCAGCTTGTGGAATCTTTCCGGACTCGACATTGTACCCGTGTCCCCTGCATCGACAGGCAGGTCCCCAACCACTGGACCACCAGGGAAGTCTGTCAGGAAGGATGTCAAATGCTGGGTTCAAAACGTTCCCCACAGCACCCCATCAGGAAGACCCCCGCCACCCCTTAGGGACCCTCAGTGGTGGTGCTGGTTTGTAGTCGTTCAGTCGTGTCTGACTCTTGCGACCCCATGGACTGTATCCCACCAGGCAAGAATACTAGAGTGGGTTGCCATTTCCTTCTCCAGGAGAATCTTCTGGACCCAGGAACCGAACCCGGGTCTCCTGTATTGCAGGCGGATTCTTTACCTACTGAGCTATGGAGGGAAGCCTCCAGGTGTGGCGAAATAACCAAAAGTAGCTTTTTAAAACAGAGATTTGAGACTCTAGAATTAAAATGAGTTTATCAGCCTGAAATACGTGAAGCAGAGAACATTTTATTTTTCAAAGCAGGTCAGAAAAGTTGCTGTGTTAATCAAGGAAGCTGCTAAGTCACTTCAGTCGTGTCCGACTCTGTGCGACCCCATAGACGGCAGCCCACCAGTCTACCCCATCCCTGGGATTCTCCAGGCAAGAACACTGGAGTGGGTTGCCATTGCCTTCTCCAATGCATCAAAGTGAAAAGTGAAAGTGAAGTTGCTCAGTCGTGTCCGACCCTCAGCAACCCCATGGACTGCAGCCTTCCAGGCTCCTCCATCCATGGGATTTTCCAGGCAAGAGTACTGGAGTGGGGTGCCATTGCCTTCTCCGAATCAAGGAAGAGCAAAAGTTAAAATAAAAATTGTTTATATCCCAAAGACTGAAACAATTTATAGTGGGCAGTTTCATAGAACTGTCTGTCTTGAGTTAGACAACGAACTCTCTTTGTGTGATTCTTTTCTTATAAAAGTTGGGTCATTGTTTGGCCTTTAAACCTTCCTTAATGTGTATTAATTCTGAACAGTGACCATAGCCAGTTTATAAATAAATCAATAAGTACTCCACAAGGAAAAGACTGAAAGGAGGCATTCTTTCCAGGGGAGGCTCTGCCCTGTTAGTCCATGACAGATCTCAATTAGCTTTCTGCTGCTGCCATGCATTAGTGAAGTCGGCAATGGGCACAAAGAACATGCCGGTAAGTCCAGGGAAGATTTCCATTTTCTCTTCATTTTTGGCGCTGCTGGAACATTTCGGTCCAGGACACATAATCAGTTCGGGTGCATGAATAAAACGCTACTATATATAGTATGAGTGAATTCCAGGATGCAAACTATATATAGTTGAGCTAAGAAAACAAGTTCGGTGTCATGCTACTCAGCTTGGCAATGTTGAAAACATTAAACAGTCCTTTCCAGGCATTCTTTGTTGGACACTGGTCCTCGCGGGTGCCTCTGTGGTGCACCCTGACTCTCAGCTGGCCTGTTTTCATAAGTCTTTTTTTGGACTTGGGTCAAGTGGGAGCTGCTTCTGTCTGACTTCCATGTACCCAGATGGCTCTAGGTTTTCTAAGCAGGAAGAGCTCGGGACAGCAATCTGGTTGGGGAATTGCCTGGAATCTTTTGGGTTACTTGGAGGGTGTGATGGAGACTACAGAGGAGACAGGGCTGCAGAGCTCACCTTAGGCTATGTTTTGGTGCTGCCGCTACCTGTTTACATACCTGTTTTCTTATCTTGCAGACACTGCTTATTCTAGCAGGCACTTGTCCAGCCAGTGAAGCCAAGATCACCCAACAGAACGTCTCTGATTTTTGTCTAAATTGCCTGTTTCCATCAGCAGGGCCATAAGGGGTCCTGTGAGCATTTATTTGGATACAGGAAGTGTCAAAATGAACCAAATGGTCCTTGTCCCAAGTTGTTCACAGTCTAGAGGGGAGTGGGGCAAAATAAATATACAAAAACAAACAAAAATAAGACATATGACTATACCTTATTGGTGCTTTATAAAAGTAACAGTGTGGGCCCAGGGGAAGTCCATATACCTCAGATTGCTCTATTTGTATCTCTCTAGTCTAGGAATTCCCAGGTGGCACAGTGGTAAAGAATCTGCCTGCCAATGAGATGTGGGTTCAATCCCTGGGTCAGAAAGATCCCCTAGGGTAGGAAATGGCAACCCACTCCAATACTCTTGCTTGGAAAATCCCTTGGAAGAGGAGCCTGGCGGGTTACAGTCCATGGGGTCGCAAAGAGTCAGACGTGACTGGGCATGCTCGCACGCTCAAGTCTAGAGCAACTCATACTTCATTTCCCCCCCAACATTCAGCTCATTTCACAGATATTTATTGAGTGTTGACTGCTCATTGCTGAGGCTGGAGCTGTGTTGCACTTTCATTCTGGTTTAAGAATCAGATAATAAACAAGTCAACAAATAAGACACATAGTAATAAATCAAACAGGCTAAGTATAGCTAGTGACTGGTCATCCGGGGAGGGAGTGGACATCAAAGGAGAAAGGTTGCAACCACAGACACCAAGATCAGGAGATCAGGAAAGGCCTTTTAGGAGCGGGCACTCGTGAGCTGAGACCTGATTGGTAAGAAATGACCAGCCATGGGGGAGATCTCAGAGAAGAGCTCTGCTGGCAGGTAAAACTGGAAGGCAGGAGAAAGTTTAGGGTGTTTCAGGAGTGGAAAGAAGTCCATATGACCGGAACGTAGAGTGAAAACGGAGCATGAGGTCAGAGAAATCAGCAGGGTCCCGGTCATGAAGGCTGGAGACCTTGTTTGAATGTTATTCTCATTGTGATTTAGAGAGGAGGATATACTTTTCCAGTGATCAGATATGCCTGTTTCTCATCTAGGGTACTGTCTTCAGCATCTAAAGAAAACAAAATTAGTAAATAAAACATTAGCTGCTTGGTGAGGACAGAATTAGAGCAAAAGTAGGGACCTCCTTGGTGGTCCAGTGGTTTAAGAATCCACCTTCCAATGCAAGAGACTCAGGTTCGATCCCTGGTTGAGGAATTAAGATCCCACATACCATGGGATCAACTAAACCCACGGACCCCAACCACTGAGCCTGAGTGTCCTAGAGCTTGTGTTCTACAGCAAAAGGAATCCTTCCACCACAGCTGGAGAAAGCCCACGTGCTGCAATGAACAAAGACATAGTGCAGCCAAAAAAATAAAAAAGAGCAAAGTTAAATGAAAGGTCTTGAGGGATATTTTACATAGTTACAAAGCGTCCACACAATGGAGATTTTTCCTTTTAAGTGTCTGCATGTCTGTACCAGATAGACTACCGTGCCTTGAAAAAATTTTCATTCCTCAGGTTTCCTTCTCTTTTAGGGTTGATTGTCCATCTGTCTGTATTCTTTATCACACCACCACCTTTCCTCATTGCTGTAGCTTTCAACACAATGAGGATTCTCAGTTTGTAGATAAAATGTAATCACCTCAAGAATCTAATCAAAGCCTGTTCTACTATGGACCTTCGTTGGGAAGTACATAGTTAGGTGGTATCCCACCCATTTTTAGTGAGTGATCACCAAAATCAACCCAGAGAGGGAGATCTTTTGACTTGGTCTTTTGGTCTGGAGGTGAGTCTTCCTTTCAGATGCGTCACCTTAGAATTGCTAACCATAATATGAAGATGGTTTTGATGTAAAAATAGAATCTTTCCCCAAGGAATCTGTTCACCTAGCAACTTTAGAATTCATACAAAACAAGGAGAATACAGATTTTTTCTTTGGGGATCTCATTTGCTCATTCAAAGTACGTGGAGCCCCAAGCAGTACAGTGGGCACAGGGGGAAAACAGGTGCACGATGTACTTTTAGCCCCCGAGTCTATACAGCTTTCATATGTATCTCTGGTCCTTAAAATGAACAAACTGTCTACTGACAACCTGTGTACTTCTAACTGGCCTGGATTTACGGGGTGCACTCTCCACGCAACGTACAAATATCTGCCTTCAATGATATCCCAAGGACTAACAGCCACCACAGCTTCTGGTTTCTCCTCTCTCCTCCCTGTTCCTTCTTCCTGCCTGCAGGTTGCTGTTGCCATGGTAACCAAAAGAATAAGCCTCGGAATCTTATCTCTTACTATGGGTACGTGCCTCCCCACAAGCACGTTTTTGTACATTAGCCAAACTGGATTCCAGGGGCTATCCTTTAAGTTTACCATTAAATGATGTTGAAATTGGAACTCTGGAGGCAAGATTCTGATGGAATTTGGTCAAGGACCTAAGAATTCTCAAATCTTTCTTTGAAATCTTCAAAGGAATGATGTGCACTCATGACAAGCAAGGTATAGGAATGCTTTTTTACTAACTGGGGCTTCACATCTAAACCCCAGCTTTAGTAAGTATATCCAGGGCTGGTGGAGATTCCTCTAGCCCTAAGCCAGGTTGGCTTGAGAAATCTGCTTGACCACTAAGAGCCTGGAAAGAAAAGATCCTCCAGCTCAAATCTGTCTTCTGGGCCCAGGCTCTGATAGTCATCTGCCTGCCATCCGACTCATCTTCATCTTATCAGTCTTTCCATCCTGCTTCTCTCTCTCCATAAACAGCTCCAACACCCAGCTAGTGGCCCCAGCCAGGAAACTGGGAGTCATCCTGGATCCTCCGTTGCCTCCCTCCATACCTGCCCAAGTGCATGCTAAGTCGCTTCAGTTGTGTCCGGCTCTTTGTGACCCTGTGCACTGTAGCCCGCCAGACTCCTCAGTCCATGGGACTCTCCAGGCAAGAATACTGGAGTGGGTTGCCATGCCCTCCTCCAGGGGATCATCCGGACCCAGGGCTCAAGCACATGTCTCTTACATCTCCTGCTTTGGGAGGTGGGTTCTTTACCAATAGTGCCACCTGGGAAGCCTCTCTCCATACCTAGTCCTTCCCAAATTCTATGAACTCTGCCTCTACAAAAACTCAAACCGGTCTGCTTCTCTGCATCTCCACTCCCATCTCTTTAGAACAAAATGCGGTTATATCTTCCACCTAGGTCATTTTAATAGCATTCTGACTCCTGACTCTTCTGCTTGATTCTACCTGTTTCCCCCTGGAGCCCTTCTCCCTAGAGCAGCTAGAGTAAGCATTGGAAAAGAGAAATCAGACCGTATCACTTTGCTCTTTAAAAATGCTTCCTGGGACTTCCCCTGGTGGTCCAATGGTTAAGAATCGGCCTGCCAATGCAAGGGACATGGGTTCAGTCCCTCCTAGTCCAGGAAGATTCCACATACTGTGGAGCAACTAAGCCCTTGAGCCACAGATACTGAGCCTGCACACCCTGAGTGGGTGCTCCACAACAAGAGAAGCCACCACGATGAGAAGCCAGCGCCCCAAAACTACAGAGAGAAGCCCCACTTCCCGCAACTAGAGAAAGCCTGTGCACAGCAACAAAGACCTTGCACAGCCAAAAATTAATTAAAAAAAGAAGACTCTTAGTTCAGTTCGGTCGCTCAGTCGTGTCTAACTCTGCGACCCCATGGACTACAGCGCGCCAGGCTTCCCTGTTCATCACCAACTCCTGGAGCTTACTCAAACTCATGTCCATTGAGTCGGTGATGCCATCCAACCATCTCATCCTCTGTCGTCCCCTTCTCCTCCCACCTTCAATCTTTCCCAGCATCAGGGTCTTTTCCAATGAGTCAGTTTTTCCCATCAGGTGGCCAAAGTATTGGAGTTTCAGCTTCAGCATGAGTCCTCCCAATGAATATTCAGGACTGATTTCCTTTAGGATGGATGGGCTGGATCTCCTTGCAGTCCAAGGGACTCTCAAGAGTCTTCTCCAACACCACAGTTCAAAAGCATCAATTCTTCGGTGCTCAGCTTTCCTTATAGTCCAAAACAACTCTTACTGCCTCCCACATACTCGGAATAAAATCCACATTTTTCATACTGGCCTTCAGGGCCCTGCCTTGAGTTCCCTGAGCAGTCTGACTTCATTCTCTACCACTCTCCACCTGCTCCCCCCAACCCCTAGTCACACTTTCCTTCCTTCAGCGCCCCATGTGCCTTGTAAATATGTCTTTAATTTCTTCCAAGGTCAAACAGCTGCCATCATCCTGGTTTTCCCACCAAGCTCTCAACTCTCAGCCTTTACCCACTCAGTTCCTTTTGCCTGAAACACATTTCCCCCTGCCTTTGCCAGCTCTTTACACAATGCTGTTTCCTTCTCAACTATGAGATCTCAGTTAAATGTCACCTTCTCTGGAGAAGGAAATGGCTACACACTCCAGTATTCTTGCCTGGAGAGTTCCATGGACTGGGGAGCCTGGTGGGCTACAGTCCATGGGGTTGCAAAGAGTCAGAGGTGAGTGAGCAGACACACCCATGCTTTGTGAATAGAGAAAGGATTTTGCTAATGCAGATGAAGCTGACACTTCCTTATATATCTTTAGAATGTTAACTCTTAATAAGTTGAAGTTATCTTGAAAGGAGGAGAAGAAAATGGCAACCCACTCCAGTACTCTTGCCTGGAAAATTCCATGGATGGAGGAGCCTAGTAGGCTGCAGTCCATGGGGTCGCAAAGAGTTGGAAATGACTGAGCGACTTCACTTTCTTTCTTTCTATAGTCCCTTTTGGAGAAGGAAATGGCAACCCACTCCAATGTTCTTGCCTGGAAAATCCCATGGATGGAGGGGTCTGGTGGGCTACAGTCAGTGGGGCTGCAAAGAGTCAGACACAACTAAGCAACTAACACACACACACACACACACACATCTTGAAAGGATGATAAGAGCATTTTAAGTATCATTGGAGGAACATGAATAATAGGATTTTGGTGCCTTCATCAGACTTTTTCCAAGACAAAGATACTTTTATTTTCATAGTACAAGACTCTGGGACCCTGGGAATAAAATTGGCTATATGCATACAATTCTATGGAACTAAGTTCGTTTTATTTTGTGAAAACTGCTACTCTACAGAAAGATTTTGATTTAGTAGTTTGTTTTTAATCCTCTTTGTATTTGAATTTGGTTAGGCCTGAGTACATCAAGGCTGTTTATTGTCACCCTGCTTATTTAACTTCTATGCAGAGTACATCATGAGAAACACTGGGCTGGAAAAAGCACAAGCTGGAATCAAGACTGCCAAGAGAAATATCAATAACCTCAGATATGCAGATGACACCACCCTTATGGCAGAAAGTGAAGAGGGACTAAAAAGCCTCTTGATGAAAGTGAAAGAGGAGAGTGAAAAAGTTGGCTTAAAGCTCAACATTCAGAAAACAAAGATCATGGCATCTGGTCCCATCACTTCATGGGAAATAGGTGGGGAAACAGTGGAAACAGTGTCAGACTTTATTTTTTGGGGCTCCAAAATCACTGCAGACGGTGACTGCAGCCATGAAATTAAAAGACGCTTACTCCTTGGAAGAAAAGTTATGACCAACCTAGACAGCATATTGAAAAGCAGAGACATTACTTTGCCAACAAAGGTCCATCTAGTCAAGGCTATGGTTTTTCCAGTGGTCATGTATGGATGTGAGAGTTGGACTGTGAAGAAAGCTGACCGCTGAAGAATTGATGCTTTTGAACTGTGGTGTTGGAGAAGACTCTTGAGAGTCCCTTGGACTGCAAGGAGATCCAACCAGTCCATTCTGAAGGAGATCAACCCTGGGATTTCTTTGGAAGGAATGATGCTAAAGCGTACTTTGGCCACCTCATGCGAAGTGTTGACTCATTGGAAAAGACTTTGATGCTGGGAGGGATTGGGGGCAGGAGGAGAAGGGGACGACAGACCATGAGATGGCTGGATGGCATCACTGACTCGATGGACATGAGTTTGAGTGAACTCCAGGAGTTGGTGATGGACAGGGAGGCCTGGCGTGCTGCGGTTCATGGGGTCGCAAAGAGTTGGACATGACTGAGCGACTGAGCTGAACTGAACTGAAGTGTGACAAAAGCTCTTCTGCAAACGTAAGGCAGTACTGTGTTCTGTTGGAATCTGAGTTCATTCGTTGAAAGATTTATTTTCAGGTTTACCAGTTTTTTATGTCCATTAATTTTTGAGCATATTACTTTATATATGATGGGATTCCAGGGTAGGAATGGAGTGCTTTTTCACTTTTAATTTTTATTTAAAAAATTACTTAAACTCCACTTCAGTGTTGTGGTTTATGGAGGAAACTGTTAAATATGATATTTTAAAATATTTTTCTCTATGATTAAACATGATTTCTCAATTTTTTTTACTTGTATTTTGCTTTTGATATGGCCAGATATTCAGCTTGTTTTTCATAGTTCCTAATGTTTTCAGAAAAAAAAAATTAGTTTCCTAAAAAAAAAAAGTCACCTTCTCAGCAAGGCCTCCCCTGACCACCCTATCCAAAATTGCCACGGTCCTCTATCAATGTATCCTGTTTATTTCCTATCTAATATTTCCCAGAACATATAGCTCTTTTGTTTATTCATTTGTGTATATACCAAGTTTTCCCAACTAGGAACGTACATTCCTTGATGGCAGGAACTACATCTGTTTTATTCACAATTGGTAGCATGCAGAAGGAACATGGATTGAGGAGCCTGGAGGGCGGTCCATAGGGTCACAAGGAGTCAGACACAACTGAAGCAGCTTAGCACACATGCATGCAGGAGGAACATGAATTAATATCTGTTAGATACATGGATGATCCTGCCTGAAATTCTGAAGAGTTCAGAAATTCCAAGAAAGGAACAAGAAACTTTTCTTCCTCTTCTTCCTTCATTCTCTCAGCCGAGGTCTTGATGGATGGAATTCCACTCAGATGGTACAAATGAAGACATGTTAACGAAGAGATTTTTACCTGAGGCATGGTTGGGGTTAAGACAACCAGGATGGGGACTTCCGTGGTACTCCAGTGGCTGAGACTCCGTGTCCCCAATGCAGGGGGCCCGGGTTAGATCCCTGATCAGGGAACTAGATCCCACATGTTGCAACTAAAGATTCCTCGTGCTGCAACTAAGACCCAGTGCAGCCAAATAAATATTTTTCTAAAAAGAGAGAGATCTAGGATGCTAGATACCAAAGACTAGGAAGAGCAGGGAGAGGTTTATACCCCCAAGACAAGGGGTTGAGGGGCAGACAGGGGAGAGAAATGAATAAATGATGCTCCCAGAGCCCAGTGAGAACTAAATCTGTGGAGGGGCTGCCCAGCTAGACATGTCATCTTGGAGGGACACAGCCACTGCCAGACTGATGGCAGCAAAGCGGGATAGGAACCCATGAAGAAATATCCCATCCTCTCTCTCCTACTCTTTTATCTCTGAGTCACGCCCCTCCTTGGCCAAAGTCAAGCCAGGGAACCAGGGAAACGAATCCGTTTATAGCCCAGTCTTCCAGAGCACAGAGCAGGTGATGCACGGAGAATAATCAGCAGAGACTTCGTCTCCTAGCAGCCGGAACCCAGGCTGGTCTTGCTCCTATGACTTAGAGGTCAATCAGATTTGAAGTTTATGCTTGGAATTTAATTACCACTTACACTATTAGGCCTGAGGGGGAAAAAAAATTTGAATTTCTAAACAACCAACTAAGTAATAAACTTGGGAACACAGTTCAGTAGGGCATTGAAGCCTGCCTTTAGCGTGGACGAGTGGGTGAGATGTTTTTTATTATTAATAAGCAGAGCACAGCCTACTCAGTAAAATAAAACTCTTATAATCTTATCTGGCTAACCATAAATCAAATTATGAAGGATTTCGATGCTATACATGGTATCCTCATAAAACATATGAGACTGGCATTTGGCAAATTTGATTTCTAGGTTCTTTCAAACCAATTACAGAGAAAATAGAGCTAGAACTTTTCCTGAGGCAAAACGCTTTAAGTCTCTGAGTTCTAGTTTCTATCCTGCTCTGAACAGTTGTTGTGTGAGAATGTCCATTCCTGACTCATTGGACTCTACCAATACAGAATTGCAACCAGCTGATTTTTTAAAAATTTTATTGAAGTATAATTGATTTACAATGTTAACTTCTGCAAAAAAAAGTGGCTCAGATATATATACGTATATATACATTCTTTTTCATTATGGTCTGTCACGGGATGTTAAGTTTAGTTCCTTGTGCTGTATAGCGGGACCTTGTTTTCCCATCCCATACACAGTAGTTTGCATCTGCTAATCCCAGACTCGCAGTCTTTCCCTTCCTGTCCCTCCCTTGACAACCGCAAGTCTGTTCTCTGTGTCTGGGAGTGTGTTTCTGTTACATAGCTGTGTTCATTTGTGCCATAGTTTAGATTGCGCATATAAGTGATATCCTATGGTATTTGTCTCTGTCTGACTTCTCTAGGCCCATCCCTGTTGCTGCAAAATGGCATGATTTCATTCTTTTTTATGGCTGGCTAATACTTGTACCCAGCCGATTTCAAGAATATGGGCCATCTTGGAGTTTTGGTAAGGTTTTACAGATGTATGCTGGGGGAAAAATAAGTGAGATGTAAGTCTTCCTGAAAGATGACAGCGCGGCGTGGGGGGAAAAAGTCATTTCATCTTTATGACTCTAGCAGTCAGACCTAGAGCTGAGTTGTGTGACTGGGGGGACTCACAATATTAATATACAACTCCTGTCTAGAAATCTTCATTTTAGAGTGTGACGAACACTGAGACAGTTGTATTGAATGTCTCAATAGGAGCGGAGGGGCCTTAGGACAGAGAAGTGGCGCCCGATTTATTGTAATTAAGTGCTCGATCTGTGAAGGGAGCACCGTAATGGCAAACAGCAACCTCATTTTCAATTCATTTTTCTCTTTGCTTAAAATGTCCTAAATATTGGAAACAAAAGCTACCAATATTTAATTGGAATGTCCCCCTTTTGTCTACTCTGCTTTGTGTAACAAGAAAGCATACAACATACTTATTATGTTTGTTTATTTATTTATGCTTGGAAAATAAAAGAGTACTAGTTTAAGAGAGGCTGGATTTTCTCTCTCTGCTGTGTAGGAAAGAGTCAAATTGTTCTAAGCCTTCCAATGTTTGAAACACAGAAGCTTGTAAGGAAAATTAAAATCTGCCTCTGATTTCCTTGTGTTCTGAGTTTCCATAGACAAAAAAAAAAAAATTCTCTCCTAAAAGAACTGCATACCACCTGGCACATATCCTGAGAGAAGCAAAGCAGGGTGGATGGTAGAGTGAAATATAAGCTCAGTGGAAAAATAACAATAAAGATCTTAATTAAATCACCCAGGACCTTATTCCATAATGATACGCACCAGGTGTTTCTGCTTCTATTTAATCAGCTCTGCATTAGCTCCCTTTCAGAAATGACACATACTGTTAGGGTGTATCCAGCTAAAACACATATCAACATGTACAATGCTTTTATTTTATTTTTTAAATTAAATTTTTATTGGACAGTAGTTGCTTTACAGTGTTGTGTTAGTGTCTACTATACAGCAAAGTGAATCAGCAACACCTATATCTCCTCTTTTTTTTGATTCCCCACCGCCTTTAGGTCACCGCAGTCCACTGAGGAGGGTTCCCTGAGTTATGTAGTGGTGATGGTGGTGTAGTCGCTAAGTCATGTCCTACTCTTGCGACCCGATGGACTGTAGCCTGCCTGGCTCCTCTGTCCATGGGATTCTCCGGGCAAGAATACCGGGGTGGGTTGCCACTTCCTTCTCCAGGGGATCTTTCCTACCCAGGAATCGAACCCTGGTCTCCAGCATTGCAGGCAGATTCTTTCCCGACTGAGCTACAAGGGAATAGTAGGTTCTCATTAGTTATCTACTCTAGGTGAAAGTGAAAGTGTTAGTCACTCAGCTGTGTCCAACTCTTTGTGACCCCATGGACTGTACCTCACCAGGTTCCTCTGTCCATGGAATTCTCCAGGACCCACTGGAGTGAGTAACCACTCCCTTCTCCAGGGGATCTTCCCAATCCAGGGATCTAACCCCTGTCTCCCGCATTGCAGGCAGATTCTGTACCATCTGAGCCCCCCAGCGAAGCCCATGTACATAATATCAATAGTGTGTGTGTCAATCCCAATCTTCCAATTCATCCCACTCCCAAGTACAATGCTTTTAAAATGTGTGTGTATATATTTCTCCCCAGTTCTTTCACTATCTGTGGACTGACCTCATGGATCACCCAAGATGAAGGATGAAGCAGAAATAAAGCAGGTCTATGTTTAGAGACACCAAAACACAATAACTGTAGTTTTATGGAAACTAAGCTTAAGAAACGCAAGGCATTTTACTGGTTTCTTTCAGAAACCTCTCAGATATAGGAGAGCTTTGGGCTTTCATTTACTCAAATATGAGGAATTTATGTGCTAGAGTTAACCGACTGATAGTGGATGGAAAAGATTAGTGCAGGTCCTATTTGGCAGACGTCTGGGTAGAAACCCATATGCTCTATGACATTGATTATAATTATTTTTCCATCATTCCAGGTTACATTCTTAGCAGAAATGTGAGCCAACTCTTTCCCTAGGAAGGCTCCTGCTGTGAAACCATCTTTGGCAATGAATCTTTAACAAAAGATCAGGAACTTGACATTTATTTTTAAGCCTGAGAAGAAAATGTGTGCAGTGCTGGAAGCAAATATAGGGATAGGAAAAGCTTCTCAACAGTTGCAGGGAGCTGCAGTGGAACGAGAAGAAATGTTATATGCCATGCCAGTGGCTTTACTTTTGCAGAATAGCAACTGATGACTAGGTATGGAATCTGTCAGCTATGTATATAATGTTAAGCTTTCATGTCTTTTTAAAGTAGAAGATGTGGAGGGCAATGTGTTTACCTGTTCTTTTGGGTCAGGTGTGTCTTTATGAGTTTATATTCAACTGAACATCAAGGAGATTGTTAGGACACTGGTTGTAACAGAAGTTTAGGATGATATATTAAGAAATCCCAAGGACAGAGGAGCCTGGTGAGAAATAGTCCATGGGGTCACAAAGAGTTGGACACAACTGAGAGTCTGAGCAAGTATTAAGAAACAGGAAGAGCAATCATTTTCATTCCAATTGACTAAATTGGAGAGTTGTGGTTGTTTTTTTTTTTTTTTTTCAGAAAAAGCATGTGCATTCCAATTTGTGAATTCATTCATCTGAATTGGGGGCGGGGGTGAGTTCTTGGTGGAAAGGCTAAATAAAATACTCTGGATGTTTCCATGAGGTGAGACGTTTTCATCCTCACGCTGTCCACCAATAATAAGGAAATTTCTTCAAAATTAATGAAAAGCAACGGAGGCAGAAAGTGGCATGGCTGTCAGAAAACTACCAAGTTAAACATAAAAGGGTGCCAGCTTTCCTCTAAAGGATGGTTATTTCTATCTCATGGCTTACTGCACTGTAATGACTGGTTTCTCCATTAAAATCAAACGCAGAATATAATTAAGCAAATCCTTCAGGTTACATGTCTTTTAAAATTCCACTAGCTGAAAGACTCACCAGAGGAAGTAATAAGCTACTTTAATAAATGCCCTGTTCCATAAATTCAGTTAGCTGTGACAAAGTCAGAATAGACCTCAATCATAGACAAGTTATAGGCACTGGACTGGTAAATTTTTTTTTCTGAGTTAGAATTTTCTAACCTTTTGGATATAGTTTCTAATGGTATTCTTCTTCCTACCTTTGTGAAAACTTTAGCCCAAATAGATGTACACATGTTTACATATGAAAATGAGGTCAAATGAAAAGTTTTGATTTAAAAAGGAAACCACATGTTATTGAAAACTGAAATATATTACAGTAATGACCTGTGAATGCTATGTCCAAACTCATTGCAGGAGGATAAATTACCCACCCTTGTAATAGAGTTTTTAGATATGGAAAATGTATCGTGTTCCTCGTGTTCTAACAGGTAGATTTACATTTGGTTACATAATCACAATTCAGTTTCCATCTCACTTTTGATGGTCATGATCGTATCAATACAAAATCTCATTTCTAGAAACCATTACCATTATTGTATGTGGGCCCTATATATATATATATATATATATATATATAGTCTCCATTAGAGAGTGAACAAGTTGGCTTAAAGCCCAACATTCAGAAAACTAAGAACATGGCATCCGGTCCCATCACTTCATGGCAAATAGATGGGGAAAGTGGAAACAGTGGCTGACTTTATTTTTCTGGGCTCCAAAATCACTGCAGAAGGTGACTGCAGCCATGAAATTGAAAGATGCTTACTCCTTGGAAGGAAAGTTATGACCAACCTGCTGCTGCTGCTGCTGCTGCTAAGTCACTTCAGTCGTGTCCGACTCTGTGCGACCCTATAGATGGCAGCCAACCAGGCTCCCCCGTCCCTGGGATTCTCCAGGCAAGAACTCTGGAGTGGGTTGCCATTTTCTTCTCCAATGCATGAAAGTGAAAAGTGAAACTGAAGTCACTGAGTCGTGTCCAACTCTTAGCGACCCCATGGACTGCAGCCTACCAGGCTCCTCCATCCATGGGATTTTCCAGGCAAGAGTACTGGAGTGGGGTGCCATTGCCTTCTCCATGACCAACCTAGACAGCATATTAAAAAGCAGAGACATTACTTTGCCAACAAAGGTCCATCTAGTCAAGGCTATGGTTTTTCCAGTGGTCATGTATGGATGTGAGAGTTGGACTGTGAAGAAAGCTGAGCACTGAAGAATTGATGCTTTTGAACTGTGGTGTTGGAGAAGACTCTTGAGAGTCCCTTGGACTGCAAGGAGATCCAACCAGTCCATCTTAAAGGAGATCAGTCCTGGGTGTTCCTTGGAAGGACTGATGCTAAAGCTGAACTCCAATACTTTAGGCCACCTCATGTGAAGCGTTGACTCATTGGAAAAGACTCTGATGCTGGGAGGGATTGGGGGCAGGAGGAGAAGGGGACAACAGAGGATGAGATGGCTGGATGGCATCACTGACTCGATGGACATGAGTTTGAGTGAACTCCAGGAGTTGGTGATGGACAGGGAGGCCTGGCGTGCTGTGATTCATGGGGTCGCAAAGAATCGGACATGACTGAGTGACTGAACTGAACTGAGCTTTATTTTTGTTTTATTTCTTTCTTTTTAGCTGCACTGGGTCTTCTTTGCTGTGTGCAGGCTTTCTCACTGCTGTGAGCGGGCTACTCTCTCGTTGGTGGGCAGGTCTTTCATGGCGGTGGTTTCTGTTGTTGCCGAGCCCGGCTCCAGGGCGTGCAGGCTTCAGGAGTTGCAGCTTATGGTCTAGAGCACAGGCTCAGTAGTTGTGGCACACGGGTTTAGTTGCTTTGAGGCCTGTGGGGTCTTCCCAGACTAGGGATTGAACTCGTGTCCACTGCATTGGCAGGTGGATTCCTAACCACTGGGTCACTAGGGAAGCCCTGGGCTCTGCTTTTTTAAAAACCTTCTTGGCTTAGCATAGGTGAAGATGTTAATGGCATGGGAAATAACAGTAACAATCCTCTCTACTCCTAAGCAAATGAACATATTCCCCCAGGATGGAGGAAAACTAAAGAGTTCCCATTCATAGTCTGCCTTAGCTCTTCGTTAGCCTAAGAGCTAACATTTACCAAATGTGCAAGGTTGTCCTGCTAAATATTTTACATGCATTCTCTCATTTAATTCTCATAAAACCCTTGAATATTTTATATATTTAAGTCCCCCCCCAATCCAATGAGAGAGATAACAAGAGCCCCATTTCATTGTGAGAAAACTGAAGCTTAGAGAGTTTAAGTTATTTGCCCAAAATCACACAGGGAGGAAGTCATCTCTCACAACCATCTGTGTCAGTCTTCTAAGAAGCTAACAGTGCAAAGAGTTGATTTGGGGAAAATGCCTGTGAAATTAAAAAATGGGGAGTAAGCAGGATAAGATAAGCAAAGCCCTTTGGACCATGATTTGAACCTGAAGCTTGTCAAAGAAAAGTGGGGAGAAAACAGGATGGAACAAGGAGTGACTCAGAACATAGTGCAGGTCTGACAAAGTTTTGACCCACCCAGTGGGAGGCTCTGGAGCAAAGATTGCCAATTAGAGGGGATTCAGGTTGGGTGCCAAGAGTTCAGGCCCTAGTCAAACAACCGTGTTCAATTATTGTCTAAGGGGCTGTTCAGCAAGAGCATGGCCTCAGCTCGAAATCCAAGGCTGCAGCTGAAAGTGGTCAAGTCAGTCATTCTCCCAGCAGCTGGATGGACGGAAGTTCTTTCCTGATGAGCAATCCAACTGGTTTGTGTTCCTGCCTGCCAGAGCCCAGCCCCATGGACCATGCAGACCCCCTTCTTTCACATCTGGGCAACGGCCCCTCCAGCGTCCTGGTACACCTTTCTTCTTGTAGAGAAACTTAGAAGGGGATGTTAGTGGGATAAACTATAGTCCTCAGCCCTGCAGTTGGTCTTGGGGCCACAGCTGGTTCTCAGGCTCTCCTCTCTTCAAATCCATTCTAATTTTCCTTGCCACCTGCCATCATCTCCATTTGTCTCAGTGTCTTCTCTGGTGGTGGAACATAACCCTCATTTCTGAGGGGTCTGACCCACAGCTAATCATCCCTTTCTCAGGCTGAGGGTGCTCTACTTGTCCATATACATTCTTAATCAGGCAAAGGAGTACCATAAAGCCCCCAAGTGGGTCACCTGAGCTCCATACATATTCTTCCTTGCCCCTATTTTGTTGAAACAAACAGGTCTTCTCCTCCTCCTACTAATCAGAGCCGTTTTTTGATTTTTTGAAATTTTGACTGCGCTGGGTCTTCATTGCTGCTCGTGGGCTTTCTCTAGTTTGGGCAAGCAGGCTAGTCTCTAGTTGTGGTGCTTGAGCTTCTCATTGTGGTGGCTTCTCTTGTGGTGCCTGGGCTTAGCTGCCCCATGGCATGTGGAACCTTCCTGGACCAGGGGTCAAACCCATGTCCTTCCTCTGCGTTGGCAAGTGGGTTCTTAACCACTGGACTACCAGCAAAGTCCCAAATGAAGCTCCTGTTGGTTCTCCATTCATGACTTTTTGTTAGGGTGACTGATCTCAGCCTCCTGCTTCTCCAGGCTTGCTTTCTTTTGATTATATATATCAAGTAATATCCACTTTAGCTATCCATCTATTTTGCCCCATGAGATGTCATAATTCTTTGGGGGGCAAGGGGCATCCCTGAGTGGGCTGGAGGAGCATTTTCATATCCTATTCACCAAGATCTCCACAACTTTCTTTGGGTCAAGGGCCCTGGCCTGCCATTCCACTTTGCTGGTCATTATAGTAATTTTTGAAACCCTCAATCCTGGTGGTTAAGTGCTGCCCCCAACCTTGTTTCTTGTCAGTAAGCCAAGCGTGTGACAGTCTTGTCTCCTGGCAGCCTTTGCCGCCCCTGACTATCTCACTGATGCTGGTGTCCCTCTCTCTAGCATAATCCTGACAGCTTTGGCAAATGCAGTGTACTCTGGGCCTACGTGTACAACATAATCCCTTGGTGGGTCTTTCGGGCTCACTTAAAATATCTATTCCAACGTGCCCGCCTCCCTCAGCTTCTGTATTCCTTCTTCTACCATCTGGCAGGGCAACACAGACACTTTGACTTCACTGAGAGTAGACATGCCTTGAAGAGCCACCCCAGCAGAGAGTTTTTCCCTTCCCCTAGGGCCCTGGTGTGTGTGTTAGTCGCTCAGTCGTGTCCAACTCTTTGCAACCCCATGAACTATAGTTCATCAGGCTCCTCTGTCCATGAAATTCTCCCGGCAAGAATATTGGAGTGGGTTGCCATTCATTCCCTTCTCCAGGGGGTCTTCACATCCCAGGGATCAAACCTGGGTCTCCCATACTGCAAGCACATTCTTTACTGTCTGAGCCACCAGGAAAGCCCCCTTGTCAGGGGTATAAATCCCATATGCTGGGAGAGTAGGCATATAGGATTTCAAGAAATTTTTTTCTCTAGTGTATCCTGTCCCAGGAATACTCTGGCTCCTACCGGAACATGTGGCTTTTTCTTGTAGCTCCGTTGCAGAGAGAGCTCCTTTTCTCTCTTCTCAGATGCAGCAGAATTGTGCTGAACTGAACACAGTTGTGGACTTTGCAGCCAGGACAGGAGGTGAGGCTGAGGCTTCTACGGTATCTTTTTACCCCCAAGAGTGCTCGCTCTAAGTGGAGAGGGGAGCCCCTGTCATCTCTGAGTGTTCAGAGAAGTCGAGGCAGTCAGAATAGGGGGTGCACCAGATCCTCTCATCCCACTAGTCAGGGCCCCAGGGGTCATATCCCAGGGTCCTGGCTGGGACATAACAGAGTCAGCTGAGCATTCAGTCATGTTCGAGGCTCTTCAACTGGGGAATTCCCTGACAGTTCATTGTTTAGGACTGAGGTTCAGTCTGTGGTCAGGGAACTAAGATCCTGCAAGCTGCATAGTGCAGCCAGAAAAAAAAGAAAGAAAACCTCTTCATCTCAGGAAGAGGAAACAACAAGTTCAAAGGCCCTGAGGAGGCATTTGCTTGCAGAGCAATGAGGCCAGTGCTGGGAGTGTGGTGAGCAAGGAGGTTATCAGAAAAGCAGCTTTGTGGTTCTCCATCAGGTGCAATGGGAATCTGTTGGAGGGTTTTAAGAAAAGGAATGACATGGGCCGACATAGGTCCAAAGAATTAATTTGGAGACTTCCCTGGTGGTCCAGTGGCTACAACTCTGCTCTACCAAGGCAAGGGGCCCGGGTTCCATCCCTGGTTGGCAAACTACATCCCACGTGCCACACAACTAACAGTGTCCATGCTCAGCAAAGATGGAAGATCCCACGTGCTGGGCCGCAACTAAGACCTGGTGCAGCCAAATAAGTAAAACTAAATAGTTTAATATATCGTTATTAAAAAATAATTAATTTGGTTGTTGAACGGAGAGGGCAAAGGAAGAAGGAGGTAATCCTGTTAGGAGACTGCAGTAATCCAGATTAGATGCTGGTGACTGAGGGAGAGGTAGTCCAGGGGAAATGGAGACGTGGACAGACATGGGGTGTATTTTGAACGTAGAGCAGACAGGGTTTGTTCATGAGTTAGATGTGGGGAGGGAAAAAGAGACAAGTCGAGGATGACTCTAACGTTTATACCTGAGCAACTGGAAGTTTGGAATAAGAATGCAGTTCATTTTTATTAAGTCTGAGATGCTTGAGTTATCTAAGGTTTGCCATCAAAGGTGTTCAGGATAGAGACCTAGGAGAGAGATAAACAAGTCATCAGTGCATGGATGGTAATTAAAGCTGTGAAACTGAATGAAACCTGAGTATAAACAGAGAAGATTTATGAGGGCTGAGTCGTGGGACACTCCCATGTTCAGAGCTCAGGGACATGAGAAGAAACCAGTAATGAAAACTGAGGAGGAATGGCTATTGTGGCAGCTGCTTTTGTGCATAGGGAAAAAATGCTTTAAGAAGAATCAGTTGTGATCAGTTAAAGTGACCAGTTGTGTTAAAGGTACAAAACGTGCTGTTTGCACATTTTGGAAATGAGGGCAGGAAATTTATGACTGGATTGAGCAATGTGGAGCTGTTAGCACTTAACTGCTACTTACATACTATCAACTGACCTTTGTTTATTTTCCATCTCCTCCCATTTAGATGTAACCTCTGCAACATTTTGTTTTGTTCAATACTACATTCCTAGTTGCCTAATAGTGCCCAGTATATGGTAAGTGCTCAACAAATATTTCTCAATAAGTATTTCCTGAATGGAAATTTGTGAAAAACAAGAAAACTTGCATTTTATTTCTCTATTCCTCTTTGTACAAAAATAGCTTGCATTTAAATTTCAGTAGAGGAAGTAACAGTGTAGCATTAGATTTTGAATTATGTTGAAAATTTGGCAAAGAATTTGACCTCACTAAGCTTTTGTTTGCTTATTCATAAAAGGAGGCAGATGCTAATATGTTAGAGAATGTACCCCAAACCATGTCCACTATGTAGTGAGGACTGTTAATGCTTTGTAAATCTGAAGGGGTCACATGGACCAGAACACAGTGACGTGCAAATTTATTTTAGATATATAACTCATTTGACATGGGAAGTTTCATTTATTTGAGGAACCCCCAAAACAGGAAATGTTGCTGGTAGGTTGCATTTCCAACAAAAAGCATTGGCATGTGTCTCAGGATGGAATAGGGCTTCCCAGGTGGCTCAGTGAGTAAAGAATCTGCCTGCAATATGGGATACTCAAGAGGCATGGGTTCGATCCTTGGCTTGGGAAGACCCCCTGGAGAAGGACATGGCAACCCCTTCTAATAATCTTGCCTGGGAAATCCATGGACAGAGGAGCCTGGCAGGCTATGGTCCATAGGGTTGCAAAGAGTCGGACATGATTGAAGCACCTGAGCACACAGGCACAGGATGGAATAAGGGTCATAATACACTAAGATTAGTCTTTTTTTTTTTTTTTAATATAGCTCCTTTTATCCTTTTACTTTCGAATTTATCATGTCCTTACATTTAAAATTTTCCACTCATCTTCAACTATTTACCTAGCACTTACATTATATTTGGGCTTCCCGGGTGGCTCAGACAGTAAGAAACTGCCTGCAATGCGGGAGACACGTGTTCAATCCCTGGGTCGGGAAGATGCCCTGGAGGGAATGGCAACCCACTCCAGTATTCTTGCCTGGAGAATTCCATGGACAGAGGAGCCTGTCAGGCTACAGTCCATGGGATCGCAAAGAGTCGGACATACTGGTGGGCTCAGTAGTTGCGGCTCGTGGGCTCTAGAGCACAGGTTTCAGCAGTTGTTGGGCACAGGCTTAGTGGCCCTGCGGCATGTGGAATCCTCCCGGGCCAGGGAGCGAACCCGTGTCCCCTGCATTGCAATCTGCATTGCAAGGTGGATTGTTAACCACTGAGCAGCTAGGGAAGCCCTGAGATGAGTCTTATTATTATGGTTAACATTAAAATGTAATAGCTTTGAGGCCTTTTTTTTTGTCTCACTGTAGATTCTGTAGTTAAGTACCATTACATTGTAGACCCAAGATGGGTAGGTTTTGGTGAGCCTACTCCCTCTAGACCTACTTTTCCCTAGATTGACCCGATCTGAATCTTACAGAAGGCATAGCATCGGCTAGAGCAGATGCCAAAGCTTGGAAAAACTGCAAATTCATGGTGATCCAAGCATTCACCTTAAAAGGTTAACTAGGAAGCTCTTAAAGGATCTTGTAGGTTTAAAGTAGGTAAAGATTATATTTTAAACAAGATTGGCCTTTAGCAGGGGAAAAAATGTGCTGAGTGAGGAGGTGGGATAACCAGTCGCCGTGGAATTATTCTGGCTTATTGCTCAAGCAACCTGGGCTAGAAGCCAACTTTCGAGGGTTAATATTTGTTTTCCTTTGTTGTTCTGGATTGGGCAACAGCACAGACTCCTGCCATTTTGTGCTTCTTTCCATGTTAAACAAAGTCAACAGGTGATAACCTGAAGTACCTTTGGGCCCAGAATATTTGGCCGGCACCTTAGTAGATGCCCAGAATGGTATTGGTATTGATGTATTGATATTTGACATCTTGAGGTGGTGATGACCGAAGTTCTGGTGCTTTGAAAATCAGTGCTCATGGGCGGGTACTAGGCTTCACAAGGTGCTGATAACTTAAAAAAATTGTGGCTGCACCAGGTCTTCCGTGTGGTGCTCGGGCTTAGTTGCCCCATGGCATGTGGGCTCTTGGTTTCCTGACCAGGCATCAAACCCACCTCCCCTGCATTGGAAGATGGATTTTTTTTTTTTTAACCACTGGACCACCAGGAAAGTCCCAGAGAATGCTATGTTTAATCCTTGAAACCATATTGTTATCAAGACTTTTGACTACTCTGAACTGAACTGAAGAATAAATGCTTTGTTTCAACAACTTAGAAGGCAGTGTCTGATGTGGTTTAAAAGAACAGATAACAACTCCTCTGTTAGTGTGAAATCAGTGCAGTAATTTCAGATCTAGTGTTGGTCAATGGCACATTTAAGTTACATAGCTCATTGATCACTTATAACATCACATATGTTTTAAAGAGGACATTTCAAGTCAGAAGTGCTAAATGAAAGAAAAGCAAAAATAATAATAATAATAATGATTGCCAAAAAGAATTTTAACTCACACTTGTTTTGCTGAGAACAATTTTCATTCACAATTCATTAGATGACTTTTACGTAACATATATAAAAACTCCAGAACAAAAAAGTATTATTTTGTATTTCACATGCATCAGTTCTCTCATTTTAGATGAGAAACATTTAAAAATAGTTTCCATTTCAATTTTTGTTTAGGTCTAATTCTTTAGGCTGGCTCAACACCCTGTGGTTACTGCATCAAGACAATGAAATACTTCAAAACAAACTTTCTTTTATAAAACAATTAGAAAAAAAAAATTAGATTCTAGAAAAAGAACTCATGCTATTTTCTTTCATTGGGTCACATCAAATATTCATTATTGAAAATTTTCCATTACTTTTAATGGTTACAAATCTATTACTTTAAAATAAATTTTTCTAGGAAAAAAACCCACAATTGTTCTGTAAATACTATTTTAAAAAAGACCTTGAGTTTAAAACTTCTTTGGATATCTGTGAGAACTTAAACTCAAACATGTGGCATGAAAATGTCAGGCTTCAGAAAAGACTGGCTTTGGCAAAGAGATAGTGTGCTGAATGCAGACACATGCATTCTTTGTAAGAATAATTTATATTGGAATCACTGTTAACTGTACAAATCTTAACTGAGTGGAGACTTGCACAGCTGTCCAATGAAGTTTTGTGAAAAGGTTAATTCATTTTAAGAAAAGAAGTAAAATTACTAAACAGAAAAAAAAATATTTAGGGGAAAAAAACCTGTAAGTCCATTACCGATTTGGATTCAAAAGAAGTGAAAAGCAAAGGAGAAAGGGAAAGATATACCCATTTGAATGCAGAGTTCCAAAGAATAGCAAGGAGAGATAAAGGCTTCCTCAGCGATCAATGCAAAGAAATAGAGGAAAACAATAGACTAGGAAAGACTAGAGATCTCTTCAAGAAAATTAGAGATACCAAGGGAACATTTCATGCAAAGATGGGCTCAATAAAGGACAGAAACGGTATGGACCTAACAGAAGCAGAGGATATTAAGAAGAGGTGGCAAGAATACACAGAACTGTACAAAAAAGATCTTCACAACCCAGATAATCATGATGGTGTGATCACTCACCTAGAGCAAGACATCCTGGAATGTGAAGTCAAGTGGGCCTTAGAAAGCATCACTATGAACAAAGCTAGTGGAGGTGATGGAATTCCAGTGGAGCTCTTTCAAATCCTGAAAGATGATGCTGTGAAAGTGCTGCACTCAGTATGTCAGCAAATTTGGAAAACTCAGCAGTGGCCACAGGACTGGAAAAGGTCAGTTTTCATTTCAATCCCAAAGAAAGGCAATGCCAAAGAATGTTCAAATTACCACACAATTGCACTCATCTCACATGCTAGTAAAGTAATGCTCAAAATTCTCCAAGCCAGGCTTCAGCAATACGTGAACCATGAACTCCCTGATGTTCAAGCTGGTTTTAGAAAAGGCAGAGGAACCAGAGATCAAATTGCCAGCATCCGTTGGATCATGGAAAAAGCAAGAGAGTTCCAGAAAAACATCTATTTCTGCTTTATTGCCTATGCCAAAGCCTTTGACTGTGTGGATCACAAGAAACTGTGGAAAATTCTTCAAGAGATAGGAATACCAGACCACCTAACCTGCCTCTTGAGAAATCTGTATGCAGGTCAGGAAGCAACAGTTAGAACTGGACATGGAACAACAGACTCGTTCCAAATAGGAAAAGGAGTATGTCAAGGCTGTATGTTGTCACCCTGTTTATTTAACTTGTATGCAGAGTATATCATGTGAAATGCTGGGCTGGAGGAAGCACAAGCTGGAATCAAGATTGCTGGGAGAAATATCTATAACCTCAGATATGCAGATG
The DNA here is from genome assembly GCF_014754425.2 of Oryx dammah. NCBI lineage: Eukaryota > Metazoa > Chordata > Mammalia > Artiodactyla > Bovidae > Oryx > Oryx dammah. Next base: position 51,648,695 of record NW_024070192.1, on the reverse strand, counting down.
ATACCACCCTTATGGCAGAAAATGAAGAAGAACTAAAAAGCCTCTTGATGAAAGTGAAAAAGGAGAGTGAAAAAGTTGGCTTAAAGCTCAACATTCAGAAAACTAAGATCATGACATCTGGTGCCATCACTTCATGGGAAATAGATGGGGAAACAGTGGCTGACTTTATTTTTCTGGAAAATCTGTAAAATCACTGCAGATCGTGATTGCAGCTATGAAATTAAAGGA